>NC_083770.1:40090941-40110941 GCF_963514075.1 Conger conger
GTTTTTCTCCTCTCCCCAGCGATGACAGGCCTGGTTGTCCCTCCGATGTAGCAGAGGACCACCCCTACACCCCTCCACCCCCCTCCCCCCACCCCCCTGTCTCACTCTCCAAAACCCTGTTCTGACTGGGGAGGGCATGGACGCACCGGGACTCTAATTCCCACAATGCCCTGCTTCTCCCAGCATCCACTCCCCTCTGCTTCCTCAACACCCACCTCTGATTGAGACGAGCTTTCAGTTAACGGATCGACCGCACTGATTGGACGGAATGCAGGACAGAAACGGGAATCCAGCACATTGGGGGGTTCAGTCCAGCTCAGACAGAAATTTGGCCCTTTCTACAGGGTCTCCCAGGCCACTGTCCAGGGACCAGCACACGGAGGACGGAGGAGAGTCGACATCAGGGCATCGGCACCTGAACATTCCAGTGACCTTTCACCTTGGACCCCAAGCACTCCCTCCAGCCTTATACCAGCAGCACTGCGCCATTTTGGTTCTAGCAGAGCCGCGGATGAAACAAAATGGCCGCCTGTCACATTTGGCCCAGTCTGGTGCGGGCTGACATGGTGACTCTTTGAAAAGCCAGGGTGCTACCCCCCAACCCCCCCCCCAAAAAAAGGACACTGTTGGTGCTTTTGTAAAGACGTTACTGGTACAAGAACTCCTGCTCCATAAAGTAGGCCTTGGAGATTTACGTTGGCGGAGGATCGTTTTTCTTTTTTCCACGTTTATACAGAAAGAACTCTTTAATCCTGCTGTAGCAGGGTCTGAAAATAGACTACATCCTATATCGATTTATTTAAGAAAAAAACAACCAATTTAACTTATTATTATAGTTAGGATTAGGAATAATATAAAGGTCTTTACATTCCTTTTGTAATTGTTATAATTATGATTATTGTTGTTGTTCTGATTATGTTATTATTACATTGACATTTTTATTGTTATTTTTCATTCAATATCCGAATAAGCTCACAGATTATGCCTAAGAAGATGGATACTGAGATATGGAAAATTAGGAGGACAGATACAAATACATGAAAAATGGTTTATGATTTTTGCATTTTAAAAACGTTGTCCTGTGTTTTTGGTTTTGAATATAACTGGTCTGCCCTGTGCAGTGGGTTATGACAGTGCAGTAAAGCCACGTTTTCCCCTCACAGTCTCAGGAGTGTCATGTGTTTCCTGTACATTTGTTGTCCGTGCATGACATCCCAAAAGCACATTCCCTACAATGTTCTTTCGCCTTATGTTGAAAATATGAATGATTGTTTTTTTTATGATGGAGATATGTGTAATCATACCTGACCCGATTTTATATCATTTCTCAGTTGTTCGGTCTCTATGCAGTACAGAAAGAAGCACAAGGAAGAATGGATAAAGCAGTTCAGTTCAGTCAGAGGCATGGTGCACTAGTGCAGCGTGCAGGATGGTCTCACTAAGCTCACTCCCATGTATCACGTGTAATGACTTTTTTTCTTCCAAATAAAACAAAAATGTGTTTTAAGAAATCACTCAGGATTACCTTTTTCCGTTTATGGATTCTATGAACGGGAACACGTGTGTGTGTGTGTGTGTGTGTGTGTGTACATGTGTCTGTTTGGGGGTCTTTTCTCTCTCTTTCTTTCCCTCTTTTTCTGTAATGGCTTCTCCTGGCTAATGTAATTAGCAGTGGTAAAGGAGGGCACTTAATTAGCAGGCCTTTTAGATGGAGTAATTAATGTTGTGCCAGTAAACAGCAACTGTTTCATTAACACCAACGCTCAGAGCCAGAAGGGGGTAGGGCTGTGTGTGTGCATACAGTATGCATTTTGTTTGTGTACATGTACAATTGTGTGTGTGTGTGTACGTGTGTTTCTGTGTGTGTGCATACAGTATGCATCCTGAGTGTGTACATGTACAACTGTGTGTGTGTGTGTGTGTGTGTGCGTGTGTGTGTGTGCGTGGTGCTGCTGTGGAAAAATGGGATGAAATGATGGTGAAATGCAGAAGCCTGGGTTTTTGGTCGTAGGCTGGGGCCAGTCTCTTGCTGCCTTGATTTTCTGATTTTGGGCTTTGAGTAAATGGCCTGTGCTCTACCCCAGGTGCTGTGCTTGGCTCTGTGCTAAGCAGTGTGTGGTGGGGTTGGCGGTGAGCGCCCCCAACACTGCCTGCACATGAGCCAGGGGGTCAGCCCACGTGCCGGAACGGATAATGACATCATCGGTGTAGGCCTCTGCATAGCGCTAATGAGGCTGGAGGCATCCGTCAGGTGCTGGGACGTGTCCGGGGCCCCGTGGGGCCCCAGCGGTAGTACTGGTACTGGTACTGGCACTGGCCTACTGGACTCCTGAAGGCATTCTCTCTGCCAGGGTGGGCGAGAGGAACCTGCCAATAACCTTTAGTTCAGTCC
This sequence comes from Conger conger, assembly GCF_963514075.1. Taxonomy (NCBI): domain Eukaryota; kingdom Metazoa; phylum Chordata; class Actinopteri; order Anguilliformes; family Congridae; genus Conger; species Conger conger. The sequence goes on from NC_083770.1 coordinate 40,093,334, forward strand.
AGAGTAACTAACTTCCCCAATCAACTATCTCCCTCTCTCTCCCCCTCTCTCCCTCCCTCCCTCTCTCGCTCTCTCCTCCCTCCCTCTCTCGCTCTCCTCCCTCCCTCTCTCTCTCCCTCCCTCCCTCCCTCCCTCTCCCTCTCTCTCTGTAATGTGATGGTAGGGATGCTGCTCAGTTGTCAGCCCTACAGTGTTGGAGCAGCAGAGACTCGGGAGCCATATGCTCATCTCATCGCCGTTGTGTTCAACACGCCATTTTCCCATCGTTTGATCGCCTGCCTGATTTTCAAGAGGATATTTGACACCTGAACACCAGTATTTTTACGTGCCCGTAAACGTGGAAGGTGATTGGATGTTTGTTCATACTGTATCAACTAATAGTCATACTCAATTTCTTCAAACATAACAAAAACTTTCCATAAGTTATAATACAATATATTTTCAGGGATGAGAATAGTCAGAATGTCTTGCTATCTTTCATTTCTGCTAATTGATGACAGCATTGTGCTATGATCTGTTTCTTCTGAACGGAACAGCTTGCAGATAAAAACAGGTGCTGTAGAAAGTGCCACGTGATGCAGGGCCCATTAAGAACAGGGGAAGGATAGAAACGGTCATTTAAGGGAAATAAAAAGCTTGCCGTGTGCGGCTCCAAAATTCAGCGCTGTCATTGTGCCCTCTCTAGGGATGTGTTGTGTTTATATACCCAATTAGCCCTATGGCTACTGAACAGAGTCCTGACCGAGCGTGTGTGTGTGTGTGTGTGTGTGTGTGTGTCTGTGTGTGCTTCTGTGTTTGTGTGTCTGTGTGTGCTTCTGTATTTGTGTGTATGTGTGTGTGTGTGTCTGTGTGTGCTTGGGTGTGTGTCTGTGCGTGCGTGTGTGTGTGTCTGTGTGTGTGTGTCTGTGTGTGCTTCTGTGTTTGTCTGTGTGTGTGTGTGTGTCTGTGTGTGTGTGTCTGTGTGTGCTTCTGTGTTTGTGTGTGTGTGTGTGTGTGTGTGTGTGTCTGTGTGTCTGTGCGTGCGTCTGTGTGTGTGCATGTGCGTCTGTGTGTGTGTGTGTGTATGCGTGTGTGTGCCATTAGACCTCAGCAATGGGCCCCTCCTGGTCTCATTTAGCCCTAATTTCCGAGGCTTGGAATCTAGAATGTTCCGGAAGGGAGGTGTGAGAGACAACATAAGCATATATATTTGTATATTGGCTTGGGACCTTCACCCCCCCCACACCCCCAACTCCCCCCCCCCCCCCCCCTTGCCTGCCTCAGCTTTTCCCAATAACATCCCCACCCCCTTTGTATTGTTGTAGATTGCACTTCTACCCCCCCAAAAAAAAAGCCCCCACCCCTCCAGTCCCTCGGGTGTCAATTTGCCCAGAGAGTGGGGTGGCAGATGGGACAGAAACAGACCTGCCCCTGGGGAGACCTACCCCCCATTACACACACACACACACACACACACACAAACACATACCCCTCCATCTCATCCTCATCTGTCCGTTTTTTTTTTTTCCCTTTTCCCTCCCTGTCCTATTAAACTGCACACTGGCAAACAGGAGAACAGCACCGCTCCCCCCCCGCCACACTTCCCGCTCAGCGAGCGTGTGTGACATATGCCGCGAATGCAGTGAGAGACAGGGGTGCAGCGGATAGAGCCAGCTGCACTCAATCAGTCTCACACAGCGAGGAGACGCGCCACGCACCCACCCTGCTAACATCAGCACAACTGCTCCTGCGTGCCCCCTGCAGCGCCCCCCAGAGGCCTGCACGCTAGCGCGACGGCGGGCGACGGCAGGGACCTCGCAGTCACCGACTGGCCGGAGGCAAATCCGCGTCTCCGAGTCTGTCAGTCCGCCGTTTCAGCAACGTCGGCTAGTGACGCATATCATGGGAACAACCTCATCCGCACAAGATGCGTTTTACATACTTTTGCAATTGATGCAAGTTGTTTGCTTTCACATCACTGTGGAGAAGAAATTTAGCTAACTGATAATGGCTGGGGAAAAGCTAGGCTTACTCAGAGCCCAGTTAAAGCGTGCGCTTTGAAAACAATACAGTGATTCTAACTACTGTAAGCCTCACCCAATGTATATTGTGCCATTTATTAACTCAGTAACCAAAACAGTGTAGCTAACTACAGTCTATTTAATAGCCTGGTCATCAATATTTTGCTCTAACTTCTAATTAAAAACATACTCTTTCAACAGAAGAAAAAGGAGAAACCACTAATTCATGGCATTTTTATTACTGTTGGATAACATTGACAACATTCCATATTTACTTATAAAAACTTCATTTCACGTTTTTCTAATCATGTATAAAGAGCCAATTCACAATTATCTGTAAAACTCATGTCCCGTTCTGCAGTGTATTTCATTTGAATTCCTCGATTGAAACACAGGTGAGATAGCCAAACAATTCTGCTGAAGCACTGCTGCATTACAAAACATTTTACCCCAAAAAATGACCAAAATGATTGTCAGCAAACTCTGATGAATGTGGCTTTACTCAAGCTCACACGGACGAAAAAGAAACTCTCAAAGGTGCCAGTGGGGCTTGGCTTTGCCGTTTCTCCTCGTTCACACACCCCATGTCAGCGTATGTACTGTATCTATGATCTATGCTATTCAATAATTAACTCAGCTGGGATGTATACCCAAGAGAGAATGAAATTAAGAGAAAGCGTAGCATTGCTGCTAGCGTGATAACAAGCTGGAATAAGTGCCAGGGAACATAACCATCTCCCCTGTGATAGCACAGCGTCGCCACGACAACATCCTGAAATCTCACCGTTTGTAGGCCCAGGCCCCGCTTTACAACTTTAATTATGAACTGAGACAGCGGTGGTACCGCACACTTTGTGAATAATGGTGTGTTAAAACTGCTTATTCAATGTGCCAAGTAACAAAATACAAGTACTAATAACAGCCAAAAAAAAAACACAACTAAAACTAGTCTCCAAGGCTGACAAATGGATTGAGATTATTTATGTGGTGTTGCCCAGAGACAGTGTGGGCCAAGACAGCTCAAGCCATTTTGTTTTAAACAAAGGAGACCTTGCCATGTTAGGCATACCGCTTTAAACCAAATAGTAGCGTTTATTGTTGAAATGCAAAATCTGTGAAATCACATTCTTCACCGAAATTTTCAGAATTGAATCTGAACTAATGAATCCATGTTGAGATTTTTTGGGGGGGGGGGTGTTGAACAGTAGGAATTGCTGCAGAATTGATCTGCTCACCTGAAGCACTGCAAGACAAAATGTCAACGACGCTGGATGACTACTGTGGGTGTATTATCAACCCCCTCCTCTTTACAGTGGAGTGGGCGGGGGCGTGCGGTGAGGAACGCGGTGAGGAACGCGGCTGCCTCGCAGCGAGACGGTACCGAGCTTATGCCCCACCCAAGGACCTCTGGGTGGAGATGGCATGTTCTCCCAGTGTGGGCTTCCTCCAGGTACTCCTGTTACATCCCACAGTCCAAAGACATGCAGGTCAGGCTACTTGAACTGTCCTTTAGCAAGAGTGTGAGAGTGAATGGTGTGTGCATTCTGCTATGGATTGGTGATCTATCCAAAGTGTACTCCTGGCTTTCACCCAGTGCATGCTGGGATAGGGCTCCAGTTCCCTGTTGAAAGCCATATATTATTGAATAATACTATTATTCAAATAAAGTGCAATTCATTCCTGCTGGGAAAAAAACAACAACTCAAGCTAGTTTTTGAAACAGTTTGTTAGCTGGCTGAGCAGCTCCAAACTCAACATGGTTTGACCAGCTCAAGCTATGTTTTGAAACAGCTGCTACCAGGTATTTCAAGCTGGCCATAGCTGGATTTTACACCAGGGAAGATAAGTTGTACAAGGTGCCATCTCACAAGACATTCAGATACAATTTATAGGCAACACCAGTTTGCTGATATTTAGTAGCATATGGCACGTACAGAAATTGTTTTCCACTTTTTTAAACATGCGCCCCAGCGTGAAACAGAACGTGATAAACTGTCCCAGAAGGTAGTTATGGCACCTGGTGTAGCGCCCATTTTTGGGTGAAATCTTACGAACAGGTTAAACAGCCTGAATTTATTTACAAGCGAAACAAAGCTGTGTTCGTGTTGGCGTTATAACCGCACGACGCAGTTGCATGTTTAATTGCTTATATTATTTTGTGCAACAAAAACGACCGTTGTGCCGCGGAGACCGAATATTGTAATTAAATTAAACGCTAGAACTACCTAGTGATTTTATTGTCAGTTTAATAAGGTCTGAAACTGGTCCAATTTTGCCTAATGCTCTACGTTGGTTCATTTTAGAGTAGGGGTGCGGGGAGGTGAAGAACCCCTTGGTCCGGTGATTAATTATACCTACGGAGGGTGACAGCGGTGGAGCGCTCAACACGGTGGATTCTGCAGGGCAGGAGAAACCCCACCCTGGCTAATTGACCCTGCCGCTGGTAGGCCATCAATCACGGCTGCTCCAAATCCCCGCATATTGAAGCACATTATTCAAGTCTGGGTTAACCAACTTACCCCACTGTTTTCCTGTAAGAATATTACCTTCATTGACGTCTTCCACGTGACTTATTTTATATACAGTCTCTACAATTTAGTCGATAATCGACGTTCGAGGTAAATGCTTTTCCCCCCAGTTATCTATAATCGGTAAATGTAATCTAAAACAAACTTTACAATGCGTGTAGCGCGCAACGGCTCACTTTTTTTTTCATATTAGCCTTCTTAATTGCGTGGCGTAAATATTTAAAATTAAGACTATTGTCACTGACGTAGTTGCTTTAAATTGTAGCTATATATATATATATATATAAAAACATTAAACAAACATAAAACGTGTGGATATGTTTATTTTTTGCACCTGAAATGACGATTTGTCCCATTCACAGCTCGCACGGTGTCATTTCTTGAAAACAAACAAAGGTAGCCTACTTTGTGTAACGTTTTCCAATAATTCGAAATGCAATTTTAGTAGTTTTTATTATCTTAAACAAAATGGTTGTTTTCAACGATAGAGCTTTTAAATAGGCTTTGGCCAAATAAATCCTTGAAGAATTTTTAATAAAAATTATTTTCTTTTATATCAAACTGTTGTGCAAAGGATGATGCGCTAATTGAGCTCAAAGGAGTACTGTTATCCGGACATTGGTCTCATTATATAATATTTATTAAAATGTCAAGCCTTTTGTAAACTTCCAGATCGTTCTTTCATATGACGTTCTGTCATATCTGTTTTTGATAGCCTGCTACTAGAGCTAAAAACCCTGTCGTCTAAATTTGAGGTCACAAAGGAAATCTTTGATGATTATTCATCTTTAACAGTTTATATGTATCAGTCTGCACTGGATACATGATACACTATTTTCAATGCCTACTAACATGTCACCACTGTTTGCCTGGCATGTGCTGAGTTAAAGACATTGGTCAAACGTACCCATAGCAACCTAGCCACAGAACTAGTTAATTTTACACAGATCATTCTGCTGTACAATCAGTAGGCATGGTAAGGGAAATGTTGGGCCCACCGTAGCTATGTACCCAAAAAACAATTTCCCTGAAAGCAAGCCTTTAACGTACCATGGAAGGTGGAACAAAGACACTCCCTGATTTCCTCAAAGACAAGCATCTCTTAAGTCCGTTCCCATTACATTGCTTCAAACCCGATGCTTAGATGTTGTGTCCGCTTCCCTTATGGTAATGTAACATGGTGCTGTGGATAGGATTATGTGGCATGGTGCTGTGGATGAGGTTATGTGGTGTGGTGTGGTGTGGTGTTGTGGGTGTGGGTATGTGGTGTGGTGTTGTGGATGTGGGTATGTGGTGTGGTGTTGTGGATGTGGTTATGTGGTGTGGTGTTGTGGATGTGGGTATGTGGTGTGGTGTTGTGGATGTGGGTATGTGGTGTTGTGGATGTGGGTATGTGGTGTGGTTTTGTGGATGTGATTGTGGTTTGGTGTTGTGGATGTGGGTATGTGGTGTAGTGTTGTGGGTGTGGTTATGTGGTGTGGTGTTGTGGATGTAGTGTTGTGGATGTGGGTATGTGGTGTGGTGTTGTGGGTGTGATTATGTGGTGTGGTGTTGTGGATGTGGGTATGTGGTGTAGTGTTCTGGATGTGGTTATGTGGTGTGGTGTTGTGGATGTGGTTATGTGGTGTTGTGGATGTGGTTATGTGATGTGGTGTTGTGGATGTAGTGTTGTGGATGTGGGTATGTGGCATGGTGCTGTGGATGTGGTTATGTGGTGTGGTGTTGTGGGTGTGGTTATGTGGTGTAGTGTTGTGGATGTGGTTATGTGGTGTGGTGTTGTGGATGTGATTATGTGGTGTGGATGTGGGTATGTGGTGTGGTGTTGTGGATGTGGTTATGTGGTATGGTGTTGTGGATGTGGTGTTGTGGATGTGGTCATGTGGTGTAGTGTTGTGGATGTGGTTATGTGGTGTGGTGCTGTGGATGTAGTGTTGTGGATGTGGGTATGTGGTGTGGTGTTGTGGATGTGGTTATGTGGTGTGGTGTTGTGGATGTGGTTATGTGGTGTAGTGTTGTGGATGTGGGTATGTGGTGTGGTGTTGTGGATGTGGTGTGGTGTTGTGGATGCGGGTGTGTGGTGTGGTGTTGTGGATGTGGGTGTGTGGTGTTGTGGATGTGGTGTGGTGTTGTGGATGTGGGTGTGTGGTGTGGTGTTGTGGATGTGGTGCTGTGGATGTGGGTATGTGGCATGGTGCTGTGGATGTGGTTATGTGGTGTGGTGTTGTGGATGTGGGTATGTGGCATGGTGCTATGGATGTGGTTATGTGGTGTGGTGTTGTGGATGTGGGTATGTGGTGTGGTGTTGTGGATGTGGTTATGTGGTGTGGTGTTGTAGATGTAGTGTTGTGGATGTGGGTATGTGGCATGGTGCTGTGGATGTGGTTATGTGGTGTGGTGTTGTGGATGTGGGTATGTGGTGTGGTGTTGTGGATGTGGGTATGTGGATGTGGTTATGTGGTGTGGTGTTGTGGATGTGGGTATGTGGTGTGGTGTTGTGGATGTGGGTGTGTGGTGTGGTGTTGTGGATGTGTGCTGTGGTGTTGTGGATGTAGTGCTGTGGATGTGGGTATGTGGTGTGGTGTTGTGGATGTGGGTATGTGGTGTGGTGTTGTGGATGTGGTGCTGTGGATGTGGGTATGTGGTGTGGTGCTGTGGATGTGGGTATGTGGTGTGGTGTGGTGTTGTGGATGTGGTTATGTGGTGTGGTGTTGTGGATGTGGTTATGTGGTGTGGTGTTGTGGATGTGGTTATGTGGTGTGGTGTTGTGGATGTAGTGTTGTGGATGTGGGTATGTGGTGTGGTGTTGTGGGTGTGATTATGTGGTGTGGTGTTGTGGATGTGGGTATGTGGTGTAGTGTTCTGGATGTGGTGTTGTGGATGTGGTTATGTGGTGTGGTGTTGTGGATGTGGTTATGTGGTGTTGTGGATGTGGTTATGTGATGTGGTGTTGTGGATGTAGTGTTGTGGATGTGGGTATGTGGCATGGTGCTGTGGATGTGGTTATGTGGTGTGTTGTGGGTGTGGTTATGTGGTGTGGTGTTGTGGATGTGGGTATGTGGTGTGGTGTTGTGGATGTGGGTATGTGGTGTGGTGTTGTGGATGTGGGTATGTGGTGTGGTGTTGTGGATGTGGGTATGTGGTGTGGTGTTGTGGATGTGGTGCTGTGGATGTGGTGGTCACCGCTCATGAAACAGACCTCGGGGTGTGTTGAAAGAGGGTTCTGTGGTGATTGGCTACACATGGAGCAGAACATTGCCTTGAACGTCTCGCTCGTCAATTCTCATACGAATTATGAATTTAGGAAAACTAATGAAGATTAAAGTGGAACAACTGCAGTTCTGAAAATCTGCCGTCCATAGGCACTGAGAAATGATGTGCAGCGTTATGGGGTCCTCGTTACTGCCACACGTTCTGATAATATCGAGTGTTTCTGAGTGAAGGGATGCGATGCAGTTGAATGCTGGTGTGTTTGAGTTGAGCTCCTTTATTAAGCTTTCATTTTGGCTGCTACATCTTTGCTCCTTATTTTCTTTACATCTTGGAGTAACTCTAGGGGAGGGCCAGTGTTTGGAGAAAGGAGAGTTTTCATGCATTTGTGTGTTTATAGTACAACCTCAGAGTTATGGACTGACCAGTCAACCCAACAGGGTATGAAACCGCAAGTTTATACGCCTGGTCAAGCTTCTAACGACTCAAGCAGAAAGGAAGTGGTAAGAGTCGTAACTTTCTCTTTGAGTGGCTGGAAATATAAAGGGGCATGTCTTACTAGCATGACTGGGGCCCGGAAGGTTGGTGGTTCAAGTTCCGCTGTAACCACAGTAAGACCGGCGCAGCTGTTGGGCCCTTGAGCAAGGCCCTTAATCCCGCACTGCTCCAGGGGGGTTGTCCCCTGCTTAGTCTAATCAAATGTAAGTCGCTTTGGAGAAAAGCGTCAGCTAAATAGGTTCGTATAACTACTGATCCCAGGGAGTTGGCTGCTATGGAAAGCTTCTTCTCTCTGTCATATTTTTGTTGTGCGCGCACATTGGTTTGATGCCCTACAGGCCGTCAGTGTGAACATGAAATGAACACCCAGGATGGTGGTTTGGTTAAACTGTGAGCTGAGGTTCTTCACCACAGTGCGTTCTGACAGACTCCTCTCCTCGGTGGTTTGGTTAAACTGTGTGCTGAGGTTCTTCACCACGGTGCGTTCTGACAGACTCCTCTCCTCGGTGGTTTGGTTAAACTGTGTGCTGAGGTTCTTCACCACAGTGCGTTCTGACAGACTCCTCTCCTCGGTGGTTTGGTTAGGCTGAGCTGAGGTTGCTCTCTGTGTAGTGTGCTGACGGACTCTCGTGGGCGATGTTTGGGGTGTTGGTGTGTTTGGGGTGTTGGTGTGTTTGGGGTGTTGGCGTGTTTGGGGTGTTGGGTGATGTTGTTCTGCCACTGGAGGCCTGATGGGCAGGATAAAGACGAGGCTGAAGACAGGAGGACTCCTCTCCTCTCACCCGCTGGTCTCACATGTGGCTTCGCTTCCCTCGCCAGGAAACGGCTGGACCGCGTGGGGGGGGGGGGGGGGCGTGGGGGGATATATATCAGAGTGAGAGCCCAGGAGGGGGGTGGGGAGGGGGGGGGGTAAGATGATTTCTCATTCCCAAAGGGTGTCTCTGTCATGGCCGACTTTCTCCCAAAAATAACTGTGTGTTCCTCTGTAAGAAATGGGTAATATCTACCTGGAAAAAAAGAAAAATCTCTAGAGAGAAAGAGGGATGACGCACGTGTGTGTGTGTGTGTGCGCGTGTGTGTGTGTGTGTGTGTGTGTGTGTGTGCGCGTGCGATGATATGTAACATCAGTTCTTCTCTTGAGTCCTCCAGATATTGTGGCAGAATTTCTTCCTTTAGTTAAAGTGTCTCAATAGCCAAGGTGCTGGGACTGGCATATTAACTCCGCTGGATGTAATGGTGCTGAATAATATTTAAGAACAGAACCAGCGCTGCTCTCTCATGTTCAGCCCTTCCTGCACAGAACCGCTGGTGTACGCCCTACAGAAGAACAAAAACAGATCCTGCATCTCTGCAGAATAACAACACCATCTACAACAGGTTGGCCTTATGGTGCCGCTTGATGTCTTAGACCATTTCTTCTTTTAAACCTGAGTGCTTTCCTGATTGATTCAATGAGCAACTCTGCTAATGTCATCAATTAAAATGTACAAATTATGGAAAATAATACAAGCTGTTTTCAGCACTAGGCCTGCTTATGAAATAGGTCCAGTTGGCATACAGAATATTTTGTGATATTCCCACCTCGGTTGGACAATCAAGTTTAGTTTTTTTATAATTTTATAATTTTTATAATTTTATAATTTTACAATTTATGTTTTATGATGTGCCAAGTCTCTGCGATTTACCATAAAAGGTAGCCTACAACCAGATTCAACTATGACTTAATTGGTACTGTATATAGGGAGGTATAGTTATACTTAACCAGAGGGTTTTAAAGATACTTGTTAAGTGTAAAATAAGTGTCTGTGTGCTGGTCAGTGGCTGCTACTGCTACATGTAATGACTGGGTAGAGTTTGGACCAGGCCTCCATTTGAGAGAGCTCTCTGGTTCCATCTGCTGGTCAGTGGATGTAAGGTCAGACAGTCAGGTTATGAACGGTAACAGTTTATTAGAAACTGCACTGTCGTTTACATGGCTTGACAGTGTCACAGTAATACCAGTATTTTTGCATGCCATGCAAGCATTAGCTGTTTATGAGCTGAAAAAAAACAAGACTGACTGACTGCTGTAATAATATTTTGTCCTTTACACCCACACTCTCAATGGTCAGAAGAGAGTCAGAGCCCAGCAGTGTTTGGATTATACATTACAGTTATTTAGCTGATGCTCTTCTCAGCTTACAGTTGATTAGACTAAGCAGAGAAAGATCCTCCCTGGAGCAGTGTGGGGTTAAGGGCCTTGCTCAAGGGGCAAACAGCAGCACTGTATTTGCCTCTGACATATGAATGCAGGATATGGGCCTGTGTGACTGACCCACTGTGTGACTGACCTGCTGTGTGACTGACCTGCTGTGTGACTGACCCACTGTGTGACTGACCCCCTGTGTGACTGACCTGCTGTGTGACTGACCTGCTGTGTGACTGACCTGCTGTGTGACTGACCCACTGTGTGACTGACCCCCTGTGTGACTGACCTGCTGTGTGACTGACCCCCTGACTGACCCACTCTGTGACTGACCCCCTGTGTGACTGACCCCCTGTGTGACTGACCTGCTGTGTGACTGACCCCCTGACTGACCCACTCTGTGACTGACCCCCTGTGTGACTGACCCACTCTGTGACTGACCCCCTGACTGACCCACTCTGTGACTGACCCCCTGTGTGACTGACCCACTCTGTGACTGACCCCCTGACTGACCCACTCTGTGACTGACCCCCTGACTGACCCACTGTGTGACTGACCCACTCTGTGACTGACCCCCTGACTGACCCACTCTGTGACTGACCCGCTGTGTGACTGACCCACTGTGTGACTGACCCCCTGACTGACCCGCTGTGTGACTGACCCACTCTGTGACTGACCCCCTGTGTGACTGACCCGCTGTGTGACTGACCCCTTGTGTGACCCGATGCAATATAAAAATATCTTGAGGTTCTGGGCTCAGAGAAACAAAATCGAGGTCAGAACTAGACCTGGGTGAAATACGTAATAATGCAAATTCTGTGCTCGGTTGATCGTGCCAGGCGCAATTGAGCCAATTAAGAGGACCAAAAGGCAGGGCTTGCACTTTTATAGTATTTCATAGGTTCCTACACACCACACAAGCTCAGTAAAGCGTAAAGCTATTCCGTATTTGACCCAGGTCTCCTCCCTAAAGTCCGCCAGTAACATCTGCACTGCAAAAAAAGCCTCCAATGCCATAACACCAACACTCATTAATACACGGCACAACATATAATCAAATAAATCCATTAATTAACGGGGTCTAGGATATTCTTTGCATTAATTAGTGGGTCATTACCATATCAATTAGGGGAATGGGAGATGATGTAATTATGGTCTGGCAGACAGCACCTGCCTCCCTGCTTTTCTCTAATCTCTCCTTTGTCTTAAGATGGCTTCCCCTCATCAATCTACCGCGCCGGCGGAATTTGGGATGTTTTGTGTTTTGGTTGCAGGAGGGGGGCGGAACGGGAAATGCCACCTAGCAATCTTACTGATGGGCAGGGGAGAGGAATTAGAGAGAGACAGGTGGGGCGGGGGCGGGGGAGGGAGGGGAGAGAGGGGAGAGAGGGAAGAATCTTTCAGTGCTTTCAGCTTGGGAAAAGTGCTCTACAAGTAAAATGTAGTTTTATTATTATTGTTATTATAACTGATGTTGGAGATCAGCTTTGACGGGAAATGCATGGACAGTGCATTGTACAGTGCATTTGCAGTTATGAATAATAATAATATGTTTTTTGTCTGATGTTTTTATCCAAAGTGACTTACAGTTGATTAGACTAAGCAGGCGACAATCCCCGCTGGAGAAATGTGGGGTTAAGGGCCTTGCTCAAGGGCCCAACGGCTAGACCATTGGCACCTTAGGCAATAGACTGCAGGCTGTCCCAGTTGTGGATGTTTTCTGTGCTCATCCCTCATAAATAAACCAGTTAATAAATACCAGCCTCATCCTGACAGGGAAAGGAAAGCAGGGATTAATTGAAGATAAAAATTACGGCAGCAATTACTAAATCGACTGACTAAAAAAAAAATTATATTTTCCTTTTTGGCTGAGTTGTTTTATGTGATCATATTTTCATATCTGAGTATATTTATGATCATGCCGACAGGAAAGTGTTTTCAGGGGTGACAGGGAAGTATAGGGTTAGGTAACCGGGGTTGTAACTGAGGTTGCAGGTTTGATTCCCCGGTAGAACACGGCCACTGTACCCGTAACTAAAGGTGCTTTCCCTGAACTGCTTCAGAAAACCCCAACTGAGTAACTCATTATAAAATCTGTCTGTATTGCACTGAAATACTGTAAGTCAAGCTGGATAGGCCTCTTTCCTAAATGGCTACACTGTATGTATAAATAAGACAAAGTAATGGATGTATATGGTGTGGTCATAAAACCGTGCAGAGAGGAAGGTTTTCTCCCATCAGAGACTTTTCCCTTGCCTCTGTTTCCCTAGGCCTGGTCTTGTGGGGTTGAGGTCAGGGTTTTCTGTGAAGCATGTCGTAATGGATGTTTGTGAAATGCACTACTACAAATACATTTTAATTTTATTTAGTACAAAAATACTGTACTAGTTAAAATATGAAATGCGTATTTAAATAATGCATGAGATCTATATAGTAATTGTAAGATTTTAGACCCATGTGTGAGGTAATTACTTATTTTGTATTTTTTACAGTTCATTAGAGGCATCCAAAAAAAAAAAAAACATTTATTCCACAAGATAAAAATGGTCTTTTGTACATTGGAAGAAGCCATATGACCATTTACCGTCTGCTGAATAGTACAGTATTTCATGAAATGCTAAACCATTTGTTATAATATATTTTAAGCTACCGATTTTGTCATTTTAATACATTTTGCAACATTGAGAGAAAGTAAGCAAAAGAAACAAAAGAGCACCTGTAGCCAAAGCAGTTTATGGTACTGTGGTTGAATAGCAGAAATAGTTTGTCTTCAGTTTCTATGGTACTGTGGTAAAATAGGCTAAATATTTTGGGTTCAGTTTATATGGTGGCCTGTAGTGTAGTGGTTAAGGTAAATGACTGGGACACGCAAGGTTGGTGGTTCCAATCCAGGTTTAGCCACAATAGGATCTGCACAGCCCTGCATTGCTCGAGGGGAGGATTGTCTCCTGCTTAGTCTAATCAACTGTACGTCGCTCTGGATAAGAGCGTCTGATAAATGCCAATAATGTAGTGTAATATGGTACTGTGGTAGAATAGCAGAAGCAGGCAGGTTTTAGCAGAATCTGTTTTGGGTTCTTGTGGAAGATGCACATCCTGTGAAATAAATACTGTGAAGAAACTTGTTTTAATGGTTTCTGATTCTCCACTTTGATTCTCAACTCTTCCTTCTTTATTCATGTAGGGTTGCTGAAGATGAACCAAGATCAAATACAGTCTTCCTTATGGAGGCTTTCAGGCCTGTTGCTTGCAGATTAGAAGGATACGTTTGACTTGAAACAAATGTCACCTGGGCTGTGACGGTCATTCGTACTCAGGAAGTGAGAACATGGCCACACAGGAAGTGAGAACATGGCCATTTGCCAGTGTCAGCTACCTATTTGAAGAACTTGAACTCTGCTGGTTTGAAAACGGTCCCTGGAGAATGTTCAGGAAATGACACATAAAAGCACATAAAAAACTATAATTGTGTCCAAGAAGAATCTCTCTTGACAGTTTAAAAGTGTCTATAATCGACAGGAACCTATTAGTGTTAAAAGGGTTAACATATATATTTTTAAATATGAGTCTGGTCTACTCGACTCGAGTTTGGAGCGCTGGTGTTAGCGGTAACAGGAGGGGACAAAGTGCTCATAACTGTCATGCAGCTCTCTGTCACTGGAAATGCTGAAGAACCGGTTCTTTCTGACAGATGGAACACTCATCTGTTGCTGTTTTTTAATGGCCTGATTTGTGTGCTTCTCAATGGTGCTGAGAGCAGATCAGAGATGTGTGAATAGGACTTAAATGCAGTGCTCTGGGGGATGTCAGTGTTGTCATTGTGAATGTAATTGTGTTTTGTTGTTGAAAGAAGATCTTCCTCCATTCATGTTTGGTGGCAATCATCAGTGGCTCCTTTTGGTGATCTAACGACGGTGTGACGAGTTGTTTCTTCAAACGTTCACTCGTCTGTTCCCTGTTCAAATCACATTAGATGTTCAAAAGCATCAGATTCTGCCATTCAAGCACCTGCTTTCTTCAGAAACAAAACAGGCTACAGGGCCTGAACTATTTCTGCCTTTCTCTAGAAGGTTATTTACTCAGTGTAGTTTAATTTGATCAGGCAGTGAGGTCTTTTGAAGTCTAGCGAACTTTTCTTTGGCAATGATGCAGTTGGCTTTTACTTGCAGCAGGCACTTTTAGGCTGCGTGACGAATTCCTCTCGGTCTGTCCAGGATGTATTCCTGCCTCTCGCCCAATGCATGCTGGGTTAGGCTTCCGCCTCCCTTTAACCCTGACCAGGAATAAGCGGGTTACATTACATTTCATTTAGCAGACGCTCTTGTGCAAAGCGACACACAAAACCAAGTACCGACTGCATATCAAGGCCATAGAACACTCTACATGGAACTGCAGAACACACCAGATAAGATACAATTCATATAGGATTGGTTGTAAGGTCATGAACTTATGTCCAGTACACAAGGTAGAAAGGCCAAGTCTGTAACTACCATACCAGGACAACTACAACTTGAGGACCTACAGTACCGAGACAAATACAAAGGCAAACATCTGCGATTAAGGTATAAAATACAAGCGGCTAAAGGTAATGGATGGATGCAATACCGGTATTAAAAAATACATCTAAATGTTTAATTGTTGTGTGAATTTAAAAAAACTACAGAAATCCATGTTGGGCGATTATATGAGAGATTATACAGCTGAGGAGGGTGGAGGACAGACAGCAGGGGGCTGTAAGGCTGTGTGCACTCTGTAGTGAATGTGTGGTGGAGGGGAGAAGGAGAAGGAGCTTGTGTTGTGTTTTTGGCTGACTGATGGTGGAGATGTCACCCACGTTGTGTGTGTGTGTGTGGGGGGGGCTCTTCCACTCCTCACAGTGAGGTGGTGGGGGGGGAGGGGTCGACAGGGAGGGAGAGGGCACAGGAAAAGGATGGAATAAAACATATTTTTTTGGGGGGAAAGGGGGCGTGGGGGGTAGGAAGCTGGGAAAGAAAAACACCCAAAGGAAAGGAGGCAGGGAGGGGGCATCGGAGGGGCACAGTGCTTTGGGAATGGGGCTTGGGGTGGGGGGCTGGGACCCAAAATGGCCGCCCTTCTGATTTTTCTTTTTTTTTTTTCTTCCTCCTCTTTCTTATTTTCTCTCCTTTTTTTCTTTCCACACCATTCTTCTCCTCCACTTCCCGCCTTTCCGATTCCTGCTCACTCTCTCCCCCCGCCCCCCATCTGTCCTCACCTCTGCCCCCCCCCCCCCCCCCCATCCCCCCGCCAGTGGACCCCACACCTGTGCAGGGCTCCCCCCAGGTCCCGGCCCCGGGCCCCCGGGCCCCCAGACCCCCGGCCCCAGCCGGACGCCCCTGCAGGGCTGTGACATCCTCCTGACCCCCCCCAGCGAGTGAGCGCTAAGCGGGCAGTAAATCTGTCTCTTCCCCCTGTCTCCCTCTCTCCCCTCTGTCTCCCTTTCGCCCCTCTGTCACCCCTGATCCTCATACACAGGAGATGTGCCACTGCTTCTGCTGTTACACCAGCACCTCGCACACACACACACACACACACACAGGCGTGCACTCACTCACACACACACACACACACACACACACAGACACACACACACACACACACACACACACACGCGTGCACACACACACGCACACAAAGACAGACACACACACAAACACACACACAAAGACAGACACACACACACACACACACAGACACACACGCGTGCACACACACACGCACACAAAGACACACGCACACAAATACACACACAAAGATGGACACCCACACACACACACACAAAGACACACACGCGTGCACACACGCACACAAATACACACACAAAGACAGACACACACACACACAAATACAGACGTACAAAGAGACGTGCCACTGCCTGTGCTGTTACGCCAGCATCTCACACACAGACACATACACACACATTCACTCCCATGCGCACACACACACACAGACGCACACACACAAAGAGACACATACATTCACACACACACACACACACACACACACACACACACACACATATTTTTCTGAAACCCACCCTCGGCCCTGTGTGAATCACACCTGGTCGGAATAATTTATTTGAACTCTGCACTGAATCTCGTAAAGCTCCAGTAAAAGCCCTGCAGTGGCGTGCTGATCGTCTTAAACAAAAACACGACCCTTTCAGCGTCTGCAGCGTTTTCGCCAACATGTTTACTTCAACATTCAGAACAAAAGTTCTCAGTTTGCTTACTTTACATACATTTTTGCTGTGAACAGGGTTTGTTAAAAAAAAAAAAAAAACCTCTGGGGATTCCACAGGTAGGAAATGCCCCGAACTTTTACCGGCCTGAAAGTGTGTAAAGTATGTTTTGCGTTGCAGTTTTCATAGGCAGAACGCTTATGTCGGCGGAACCCGGTGGAGTAGTTCTGCTGACCGGGGCTTGTCTGTGGGGGTAACCGGTGTCACTGGACACACATGTGGACAGATTAATTTCTCCTTTATACACCGGGGAGAACTTATTACTCAGAAACAACACAGGAAAATGGCGTCCGCTCGCGGGTTAATGGGACGGCCGGATTCCGCTGGCCGATAGCGGGGCAGCCGTAAAACTGCGATGAATACGAGGGCGAGATTTAAGAGCGGGGACATTGACTGAAGTCTGGAGTTATTAACGCAACGAGGGGGTCAGGCCTCCATGCGTCATTATTATTAGAGACGCATTCCTACTGTAGTTACGGTGCACAGGGTGATTGTGGGAATCCGCTGAGCTCCACTTCGGGATTCGCTGTGAAATGTGTTGCTTTTGTTTGTGTTTTCTTTCGGCCCTGGTAACCAGGCATGAGAACTCATGCGGCATTGGTGGTCTGAATGAAGTTTCTTAAATTGCCAAAACGCACCAAGAGGCCACGCCCATCGACCACAAGACATTCTCACAATGCAGTGGCAGTGGTATAACATTGACACAACATTCTGGTAACATTGTGAGAACAGTTTGTGATGGCTGTGGCCCTCTGGGACTGGATTGGAGACCCGTGCTGTAGGGTTACTGGGAGGCCTG
The DNA here is from genome assembly GCF_963514075.1 of Conger conger. Classification (NCBI taxonomy): domain Eukaryota; kingdom Metazoa; phylum Chordata; class Actinopteri; order Anguilliformes; family Congridae; genus Conger; species Conger conger. The sequence goes on from NC_083770.1 coordinate 40,110,810, forward strand.
CAGATGTTCTGCACACACACGGCTGTGTTTGTGGTTATGGTGTTGTAGAGCACCTTTTCAGCCTGACGTGCAGAATAGGAAATAATTCACAGCCTTGAAGATGCTCAAATAATGAAATGCAATTTGTTCCTT
>NC_083770.1:40118441-40145941 GCF_963514075.1 Conger conger
TGTAAAACGTCAGAGGCTCTTCCTCACTGTGCTGTGTCTTCCCTGGTTAATTATTCGCCTCTCGTCTACGAACAGCAGACATTGTTACACTCTACAGTTCCTGCTTTTACCGCCCGCAGTCCCTCTCTGCCTAGACTATTATTGTTTGAAACTTGTTTGAGGTGAACTGCCCAAAATTGACTTTGTGTATCTGTCCACCAGTAATATGGATTTAAAAACATAAATAAAATAGCGGTTGTATCATCCTCCCTGAAGCCCCACGAATGGCCAATGCAGCAGTGACTCAGTGTTTAGTCAGCAGTTTTGGGTGCAGGTTGTGTGAGGTGGATATCTATACAACCACAACCTGGAAAAATAGGATTCTCTCCAGCACTGCTGGGATCAATATTATACAATAATGTCAAAACTATGACGTAGTTTCCCGTTGAACCAGGATGACAAATGCCAATGACATCATCACTTCAAATTTAGTTTTGAAGGTAGTCGACATAAGATTTATTTTGACGAATCATTCCCCTTAAATGTTTCCCTTAAAGATTATAGGAACCAGCAGCAGTACAAGTTGGACTACAACTGTAGGAATGTCAGTAAAAAATATTTATGCGGGAGCAAAAAGAACTGTAGCACTTTACAATAATGAATGAACTAATATAGTTATATACTAATATAGTTAATATAGTTGATAACTACTACTGAGAAGTTAATCTTTACAGCTCTGTTCATGTATTTGTAGATGATGAATTCATGTTAACAACTATATTAGTTGCCAATTGCCAATTCATATTGGATTGAAAAAGTCAGTATTTGTTAAGGCTAACTAATTATTAGTTCATCCTATGGTTTGCTAATGTATAAATATCATGTAACAAATATATTATTTAGTTGTTAACAAATGCATTTCCGAATGGAAAGTTAATTTCATACTCAGTTAATGTATTTGCCCATCATTAATTAATGTTAGCAACTTCCTTAGTTAATGCCGATTCATGAACGCTGTTGTAGAGTGTGACCAAGAGAACTGGAGTCCACATGAATCAACCTTAATAAAGCGTAGTTCCCTGCTCGATTGGCTCAGACTGTGCGCATGATGCTGACTGCTTGAGTATTGTTGGCCCCACACCGCCCTGTGGTTGCCTGTGGTCCTCATCGGTTGTTGTACGGTGAACTTGTACACGATTAAAGGTCTAAAATTGAATTTAAGGTTAACGGCTCATTGCGTTTACTATCCATAACCATCTATTTGAGTGGGGGTTTCAGGGAGGCTGCCCTGATTTCAGATTTATTTCTAAACCCAATGCCTGTGTAATTCAGTTTGAAACGATTCCCTGTAATGGAGTTTTAAAAGTGAGTTGGAATGTGACATCTTCTCTGGGGAAGCAAGTGCAGTTCAGTTCAGCTTGATTTCATCATTAGCTCGATGTTCTTACAATGACTTAGGAAAGAACATTGAAGTCAATGGCTTCACATCCATCTACAAGGACCAGGTTCTTATCTCTCATTCCTAGCACTTGGAACTGTCCTTCCCTCTAGGGTCTTTCAGCGTACCTGGTTACGGGTATGCTGAGCCCTGGTCTTTGGCCTTGCAGATCGACTCCCACAAGCTGATCACCTCCCACGAATAGATCAACTCTAAAAATCAGAGCGACTCCCACAGCTGATCGACTCCCACGAGCCGATCGACTCCCAACGACTTGGAGGAATACGGTTTAATTTCCGGAAAGTAACAAAGGCATCGATTTGAGTACTTGAGTGTGTTTTTTTCTTTCTGAATAAACATCTAGCAGGTGCTTTGTTCATTACTCTGTCGCTGCAAAGGCAGGTAAATCTCGGTGAATCTCGGTTTATTTTCCGTGATCAGTACTGCAGTGTGACTGGGTTCAAAAACATAAAGCCCAGTGAAGTTAAACACTGAGTGTATATCAGCCATAACTGACAGCTAATTAAAATTAATTGCAGAAATGTGAATTGGTTTAGGAAACGGAACAGTTTATAGAATGGTAGATTAAATACTATTGCAGATTTAAAAAAAACAAGCCTTAATCAAGGTTTTCAGTCTCTTTATTTAGCATGTATTTGCAAACAGGAAGGTGTGGGGGCTGGTGGGGGAACGGTTATAATTCACAATTACAGCCTCAAAACATGAGCTGTCCAACTGACATTGCAACAAACACAATGTGAGCGAATAGCTGGTCCGTCCTAAAGCAGAAAGATTAACGACCCCTGGTGTTTTAATCACACCACCGCGGAACCACTGGGACTCTCTTAAACACGCGAGCAGCCGCTGGCTTGGTAATTGTCCACTGCTGCATTTACATTACGTTGTGTTTATATGTTTAGTAGACTCTCTTATACAGAGTGACTCACAGAAATGCGCTTATAACGGGTTTATTGAATGAGCAAAGCCGGTGTGCACTCTACAGAGGCACAGCCAAACACATAGACCTGCATAGGTGCTGTAACGAGTGTTAGCAGTAGTCTGTGAACATGGAGCTTAAAGTGGTTAATGGGCTTGACTGTGCTGTGCAGTGCTGGGTGTAACATAAGCTAGTGAGCCCATGATAAGTGCCCAGTGCAGGGCTGTTGATGGTCTAGTCGTGAGCAGTGATCTCCTCGTTCAGAATCGAGAGCTTCATATCGATCTGAAAACACAGCTGGGCTTGGTGGTCTCCGGGAACACAGTTTGAAACCACTGAGATTATTTTTAATTATACTTTTATGATGAGTTATGATGAAGGTGATTGGTGTTCTTTCTCTCCTCTGCAGACGAGAGAGACGTGCAACACGTTTGAGCGCAACGCTGCTGCACCAAAACACACTGTGTGTGCAGGCAATGCCTAGAGAGAGAGAGAGAGAGAGAGAGAGGGAGAGAGAGAGAGAGAGAGAGGTGGGGGAGAAAGAGAGAGAGGTGGGGGGAGAGAGAGGGAGAGAGAGAGAGGAAGAGAGAAAGATGGGGAGAGAGAGAGGGGGAGAGAGGGGGAAATGGGGGAGAAAGGGAGAACGGAAAGGGGGATGGAGAGGGAATGGGAGATATGGTGCGAGGATAAGAGAGAGATGGAGAGAGAAAGATCCTCTGATGTAACTGAGATGACATTTCCCCTTTGTCTTGTCGTTTTCGCTCTCTCTCAATTTTTCTCTCTCTCCCTCCCTCTCTCTCTCTCTCCCTCTCCATAAGCGATGCCAGTATTCCGCTCACAGACTCCTCAGCAGGAGAAGGAAGCCGGTGTCAGAGAGTGCGCCGTAACAAATTCATCAGTTTTATTTCCTTCTCCACCTGCTGTTCTTCTTCCATCTTTCCCTCCCTCCATCTCCCTCTCTTCCCCCCTCCCCTCTCTCTCTCTCTCTGCTGTGCTTGTTTACAGATACTGAACTGGGCAGCGAGTGAGGAGTGAGCGGGAGAGAGAGAGAGAGAGAGAGAGAGAAGGGTTTTTTGCCTGCATCAGCAGCATTGCAGAGCTAAGGGAAGAGAGAGCGAGAGAGATAGAGAGAGTGTGACTGAGCAGGAGAGCGAAAGATCCATTGTCATACCGGCAAACTAGTCAGTTGCTCTGATTCTCTCCACGTGCTGCTCACGCACACACACACACACACACACACACACACACACACACTCACACGTATAAACAGACACACAAACATCGACTGACCAATGGCAGCAGAATCGTCTCCGCGCCGTTCCGAAGTCTCCCAGGTGGAGGGGGAGTGAAGGAATGAGTGAGTGAGTGAGGGGAGAGAGAGAGAGAGAGAGAGAAAGGGAGAGGGGTGGGGGGAGGGACAGGGTCTAGTGTGAGGCAGGTATCTTTCTACTCTCAGTCCCAGAGACTGTGGATACCCAACTACCGCACAACTACAACTGCCGCATCAGCATTCCTGAGAGAATCCTGAGAGAGAGAGAGAGAGAGAGAGAGAGAGGGAGAGAAAGCTACGGAATATGGCACTGTGCTAGGTGCGTGTTTATTTTTCTTTAGCGTATTATTTTGCTGACTTTCCGTGAGAGAGGATGGGTAGAATGTCTCGCTCTGGAGCGATCTCACTGCTGCCCTGCAGCCCCCAGCCTGCCTCGTGAGTTCCTCTGGAATATGCTGCGCTGTTAGAAAAGCCCAGCACGCCGGAGGATCGACACGGACCATCCGCGCGCGCGCCAAATCCATCACGATAACAGCAGAAGAAGAAACAAAAACACCAACACAAAGAAAAGGAGAGTGCCTGGAGGGGACTCATTCATTGATTAGTTTTTTTTTTTCTCTCCTCCTCTCTTTTCTTTCTCCTCCAGTAGCGGAGAGGAGTTGTGGAGGACAGCGGGGGTTTGGAGGGGGGAGAGAGAGGAGGGAGAGAGAGAGAGGTGAGAGAGAGAGAGAGAGAGAGAGAGAGCAAGAGCAGAAAGCCCTGCAGAGCTTCAGTGCACCAGGACTGAGAGAGCGGAGGTACAGGGAGAGAGAGGAGCAGAAGAGAGGAAAAAGAGAGAGGGAGAGAGGGATCGGGGTTCCAGCAGTGACGGGCGGAGGGGCGCTGCAGCCTGGAACAGACGGATTGGGGCGAGCGCGGGGGGGCGGGTGCTGCCGTTTTGGGGGAGGAGGTGAGTAGATGAGTAGCCTCTCTCTCTCTCCTGCGCAGCCCTTCTTCTTGAGCCCGCTGGGGTCGCCCCTCGTCCCCTAGCCTCGGAGCGGGGCCCCTGACTCCCGCCGCAGACACCCCCAGCCCCCGGGACCATGGCGCAAGCCGCCAAACACCTCCGCAAGAACAAGGACTTAGAGGCGCTCGCCGAGCAGGAGCGCAAGGAGAAGGAGGAGGAGAAGAACAAGAAGAGGAACCGCTCCAGGGACCGCAAGCGCAAGGTACGGGGGGGGGTCTGTCTTAATGAGGGGGGGGGGGGGTGTTTCATAGGGGGGGGGGGGAGGGGTCTGTCTCATACTGGGGGGGGTCGGTCTTAATGGGGGGGGGGTCTGTCTCATACGGGGGGGGGGGGGTCTGTCTTAATGGGGGGGGGCTGTTTCATACAGGGGGGTCTGTCTTAATGAGGGGGGGCTGTTTCATACGGGGGGGTCTGTCTTAATGAGGGGGGGCTGTTTCATACAGGGGGGTCTGTCTTAATGAGGGGAGGTCTGTCTCATACAGGGGGGGGGTCTGATATGGGTGTCTGTCATACGGGGGGGTCTGATATGGGTGTCTGTCATACGGGGGGGTCTGTCTCACAGAGCGGGGTCTGTCTGATAAGAGGGGGTGTCTGTCTCATTCAGGGGGAATCTGTCTCAGGGAGGGGGGGTGCTGAGACACTCACCTCAGCGTCAGATTAACACTTGGGTGTATTCATCCCCATACGCAGCACACACACACAGCCAGGTGTGCAGTCTGCTCAGGTGCACACACACACTCACGCAAACATCGGCTGTGGGTGTGAGTGTGTGGGGGGGTTATTCGCTCCCAGTGAAATACTGTACATTTCGATCTTTGCCGTGTCATTAATCTGCAAATCCGGGGTAGGGGTGGATTGGGAGGGGTGTGTGTGTATGTGTGTGTGTGTGTGTGTGTGTGGGGGTCTCATAGCCTGTGCTTTTAGCGGTCTCTGGGGTCCTGTTCAGCGTCTTATTGACCCGTCCCGTGGCTCCTCTTCCGGTTCTTTCTGCTGTATTTTTTCTTCTCTTTTCCTGTTGTGTTGTGATGCTGCGGCGGGCTGTTTTACTGCTGCCCTGTCATGACTGCGAGACTCTCAGTCACTTATACCCCCTCCCCTCGACCCCCCTCCCATTCCCCTGTCCCTGCACGGGCTAGCCGTACAATCTGAGTCATACATGCGGGATCCTGAACATTCCGCTCTCATCCCCGCCAGACTGCGGCGGAATGCTGTCCCAAATCGCCAGCGTTGGGAAAATCACAAACAACCTCCTGTAAAGTTATGATGCGCGTTTTCCTCCTGCGATGTCAGCTCTGTGCCCTTTGACCTTTAGGGACAGTGTCATTGCTACCAGACCTGGGTCAGATCTGACCTGAGAGATCGACTCCCGACTCGATAGATGCCGGTAAAATGTGAAAATTCTGAATGTTGAAACATCGAACAAAACCTGCTATGAGGGCCGGGGTAGGGGTGGATTGGGAGGGGTGTGTGTGTGTGTGTGTGTGTGTGTAAATAGATATATTTATAAATAATTGTCAGCAGTCTGCAGGAATGTCCCTGGGGTCTAAAGGGTTAAAGTATAGAAGACAATGCCTGTGCCCAGTGTTAGGGTGTGTGCGTGGGTGTCTGTGTGTCTGCGTGTGTGAGAGTGTGTGTGTGTGTCTGCCTGTGTGTGTGTGTGCCTGTGTGCGTGTGTGAGAGTGTGTGAGTGTGTCTGCCTGTGCGGGTGTGCGCGCGTGGGTGTCTGTGTGTCTGCGTGTGTGAGAGTGTGAGAGTGAGTGTGTGTGTGTCTGCCTGTGTGGGTGTGTGCCTGTGTGCGTGTTGGGGCTGCAGACAGAAGGGGGGAGGAGAAATGGGGGGGGATGAGTCAGCTCTGTACCTGGAGCTGCAGGTAGAGTCGCAGCTCAATGACCGTGCGCTGAGTCACCTGACCTCACCTCACCTGTGTGCAGTCAGCTGTGCTACAGTCCTGCTGCACCTGGAGCCTGCGCTACTGTACACAGGTGTGTTATCAAACCCACCATCCCCTCAGATTACCCTACTGTACACAGGTGTGTTATCAAACCCACCATCTCCTCAGATCACCCTACTGTACACAGGTGTGTTATCAAACCCACCATCTCCTCAGATCACCCTACTGTACACAGGTGTGTTATCAAACCAACCATCCCCTCTGCTGAATGAGAAACTACCTGTAATACCAGCACATGAACTTTTTTAAACTAAGTGGCTTTCCTTTAAGCTTGACAGGAAGCAAACAGCATGGAGAATCACTATCTGGAGTCCAGAGCAGGGGTGGAGGAGGCGGTGTCCGTATCCGTTTCAGATTCTCCTCTAATTATCTATTTAATTGGCTCAATTTTTCATGTGACCAGACACGCTCATAATTGTGCACTGAAGACGTGTTCTTGTGTGTGTGTGTGTGTTTGTGTTTGTGTGTACGTACGTGTGTTTGTGTGTATATGTGTTTGTTTGTGTGTGTGTGTTTGTGTGTATGTGTGTGTTTGTGTGTGTGTGTGTATGTGTGTGTTTGTGTGTGTATGTGTATGTATGTTTCTGTGTGTGTGTGTGTGTGTGTGTGTGTGTATGATTTGCTTTACTGCTCTATGATCTTCTGGTGCACCAGCGCTGGTGTATGACGCTAATTGGCTAACTGAGCTAGGATCCAAAAACACACTGGCCCTGTAAGAATGTGGCCGCTGGTCTACAGGATGTAAAAACCTGGGCTTGAAGTTTGCTTGTTAAAAGTACAATGGGTAAGATTTTCCCTTCCTATCATTGAAAAGGGCTCACTGACTGACCCTCTGCCTGTGTTTATCGTCCTTAAATTTGGGTTTCAAAATATACAGTTGACGGCCCAACACTCTGTACCAAAACATTGTATAACTGTACAATAATTCAGGCTCATTAGTTGAAAATTGGTTCTAATTGCCACAGCTAATGGCGTTTCAACATCAGCGTGTTTACGGAGAAGGGGGTGGGATAAACAGTGTTGTGGTTTGAAGGTGTTTGTTGCTGCTATTCCTCTCTTCACCGTTAGAAGTCCTTACCTATTGTACCTTTTAGGATGTACAGCAGGGATCATCAACCCTGGCCCTCCATTCCAAATCCAAATCCAGCCCTGGTTTTTCTTTTCCTCCCATTTAATATGTGCCACTGGTTGGCCAGTCTTCACACCTGACTCCCAGGTAAAGGGTGGGTGGAAAACCCGCAGTTCTCTGCCTTCAAGGACCGTGAGTTTCGGATCCCTAACGAAAATCGCGTCTTCGTCTAAAAGTCTGTTTCGAGTTTCCCCAGGGGTTTCCCGCGTCATTTTTTCTTTATTTCTTTATTTTTCTTACGCAACTTTGCAGGCTTAAGACTGCTAAATAAGGCTCCCTGTGCCCTCTCTGTCGTCAGCTTAAGCGCTATTTCGGTTTCTGGAGCAGATGTGTCTGCTGTGGGTGGGTCCTCTCTTTAGCGGAGTCTGGTGTATTAAGCTGTCGCTGGCTCATTCTTCGCTTTTAATAGAGGAGTCCAAAGTGCGTTTTCTGTTTTTCTTAAAGGGATCTCCCTTAAAGGGGCCTTGGGCTGTTTTCTGCACCCTTTTTTGTTAGGGTTGGCGTGAAAACCTACAGGATGGTAGATCTCCAGGAACAGGGTTAGGCAGCCCTGCTCTAGCTGTTGAATGAGGTGTGCTTCGTTAGGGTTGGCGTGAAAACCTACAGGATGGTAGATCTCCAGGAACAGGGTTGGGCAGCCCTGCTCTAGCTGTTGAATGAGGTGTGCTTTGTTAGGGTTGGAGTGAAAACCTACACAATGGTAGATCTCCAGGAACAGGGTTGGGAACCACTGCTGTACGTTACAGCCTTCACAATACTTTATAAAGAGTATTTGAGACTCCTTACCAGGACAACTCCGCAGGGACTAACCCAACATGAGACATGGTGAAGCGCACTGGGCCTGTGAAGGTGTCCGGGATGGGAACCTTATATATTCTACCTGTCCTGGCTGTAGAGCACCTATTGGATCCTGCTGTCTTTAGCTGACCTGTAGCGTGTAGTTGGGTATTTCCCTTTATAAAGAGTGCAGTGCCATATCATCAGACACGCTTGATTGTAGTTGATTTGTATGGAGGACTTCTTGCACGGATGAAACCCAGGCTTCTCTCTGTTGGTTGAGGTCATGTTCTGAAACCGTGGTGAACGTGCCCCTGCGGTCTCTGAGATGTTGACCCTCGTACCTGTCGCCGTCTGATTGTGGGGCGCTAACGGAGGAGGCTAAAAATATAACTTTTAACCTTCAAAGATTGGTCCTAGTTCTGCTCCATCGACAAGTGAGCCAGCCAGTCTCATTAGCCTGTGTCCATTGGCAGGTAATTCAATTTGTCCTCTTCTCTTAATTGGGTTTCACATGTTCTCCCTCTCTCTCTCTCTCTCTCTCTCTCTCTCTCTCGTATTGAAGTGAAAAGATGAGACGGTTGAATGAAATCAATGCAGTCCTCCAAAATGAATACGCTTTTAATTTGAAATGGCAGCAGCTTTCAGCCAACCTACTTCACAGGAAATCAGTGTTATTATATGAGAATTTATTTTGTACACTGTGTTGATTAACTGTGTATGGTATCATTGCCATTCTCCTGTTGTGGGAACGAAGACCTTTGAGTAAAATGATCTGACAAAGTCTCGTGAATATGGGTTGCTGGATTTGGCACCGTTCTTTTGGGATTAATTTATCCTAACAAATTAGTTTTTTTTTCTTCAAAATTAAAGCAATGTCCTCAGGTCAACTTTTTGAAGGTGACTATAGAGGGTACTGAGGATGGATTGCATTTGTTTTTTGGAAGCTGTCCCACAGTGCTTTTCGATCCACCGAGTGAAGGTTTGCCAAGCCAATTAACTCCAGACGGAATCCGGAATTTCCCCATAAAAAACACTGACACTGTTACAGTATGTTTATTGCATATTGAAAGATTCTTGGTGCACATTTTTCGCGGTGTAATGAATTGTGGCCTCAGCGAGACATGAATGTGTCAGTCTTCGTAAGGTTTGGTGACTCAGACACGCAATGAAGTGAGATAGCATGTGCATACTGGCAGACCAATGAAAAGAGGTGTCTGACTCACCCATCCAATCAACATGCTGTTGCCTGGTTTCTCATTCACCCTTTGAAGAATAGGGTTATTTTTTCCTTCAAAAGTCTAAATTAGTGTTCTAGAACTTTATTGTTTTCAATTACCCAGTAGTGACTGTGACATCTCTATCAAAATGTTCTTATTTGTGATCTTACACCTCAAATGGTAAAGTACGTGAGGTTTTAATACTACTGTTACGACCAACATACAGTGCATGCATTTGTAATAAACATGTAATATGTGTTATATTACATTACATTTATCAGATGCTTTTTATCGCACCAGAGGCAAGCAAGGTTGGCAGAACCAGGCACATCTGGCACATAAGCAGGCAGATGAGGCAATTTTTTGGTTCAATTTTAACAATAAACTTTGTGGCATCAGCTACCTCATTCAGCTAGTTTTTGTTCACTGCTATCATATTTCTTTTTTAAAAATGGTTGGAAATTTGAGTATTTCAGTAGATTTAAAGCGCATGTGCACTTGTTGTTGTTGTTGTTGTTGTTGTTACGCTCCTGCAGTGGGATTTAGTCCCTGTACTTAAGTTGCTTATCTATCATGTTCCAAGAATGCATAGAAACCAAGACTGTACTTCTAATTTCAGGACCATTTCTTGCCAGTCTTTTATAATGAATTGCCGACATACATCACAGGGCTCATACTTGTACAACTGTAGTTCTGCATAAAATAATAATTCAAAATTCTTTAAAATATTAAAGAAGATATGAAATATTACTTAGTACTGTACCCAGATCTAATGTGGACATGCCCTTTATTACTGTAGATGGTGCTCTGTTGTTATTTATTGTGCTTTTGGTTTTTAATATTCACTGTAGCTACAGTGCACAACTCATGAATTATTCATATGGCTGTTTGGGTAATGCGGATTATCCTGCATTTGCAGCTGAAATCTGCGAGGCACTCTAAGTGTGAGAGTGGCCAGCCAGACTATAACTGTGGTCTGAAGCCAGACCCAATTTGGCTGGGCAATGTTGTAGGCAATGTTTAACTGGAGAAGAATTTTTGCTCAAATTTTAAACATTTTTTATTGACACTTAGAAGAAACGACTTTCCTGATATGGCACAGCGAAGTGCTGTGTGTGCTGCCTGTGTGTGCCTGTGTGTGTGTGTGTGCGTGCGCGTGCGTGCGTGTGTGTGTGTGTGCCTGTGTGCTGCCTGTGTGTGCCTGTGTGTGCATGCGTGTGCGTGCGCGTGCGTGCATGTGTGTGTGTGTGTGCCTGTGTGCTGCCTGTGTGTGCCTGTGTGCTGCCTCTGTGTGCCTGTGTGTGCGTGTGTGTGCGTGTGTGTGCCTGTGTGTGCCTGTGTATGCATGTGTGTGCGTGTGTGTGCCTGTGTGCTGCCTGTGTGTGCCTGTGTGTGTATGTGTGTGTGTGTGGGTATATGCACATTTGTGCGTGTGCGAGTATGTGTGTGCGTGCGTGTTTATGTGTGTGTGTGTACATGTGTGCTTGTATGTGTGTGTACATGTATGTGTATGTGTGTACATGTATGAGTGTGTGTATGTGTGTGTGAGTGTGTGTGTATACGTGTGAGTGTATACGTGTGTGTGTGTGTGTGTACATGTGTGTGTGTGTATGTGTGTGTGTGTGTGTGTACGTGCATGCATGCTCATTTTCTCCCACACAAACACCGCAGTCCCTGGCAAGCTGCCCTACAGCTCCTGACTGTCTGCCTGCAGTCCTGGGAGAGGGGGGGGGGGCTTTATTATAATAAATTCTTCTCAGGAAAAAAGAATGAAGATAAAAGGGGAGCTTTTCACCTTGTGCCTCTTGCATGCATTTCAGTACGATTTCCACTCTGGTTTACTGATGGGTGGAGATTTATACAATAACTAATCATTTAATGGGGGCACATAGCCTTTTGCTCCACACTTTTAAAGGGTAAAAGCGGTTAATATTTCAATATTAAATATTTAATAAAGATTTGGAGCCTTAAAGGGGAACTTCAGCCCAATATTAGTATTTGGTTTTGATGGTAAATGTTCTGCCCAGGGGAGGAAAAACAAGCAGTGTAAATACGACATCCCAGACTTCACTATCTCAGTCTCCTGTCCAGGAAACGGTGGTTTGTGGGATATCACCGGGATGGCCACACCCACTCTCGGTGTAGCACTGACGAATCGCTGAGTCAGACTCAGTTCTGCCAAGCTGTGTTTTTAAAACGCTCGCTCTCTCATCTGAACGCTCTGCTCGTATCATCATCACTTCCTTTATAATTATGGGATGACCCAGAATGCCCGAGCCGTAGATATAATTAGACTAAACTGCCTCCTCGTACTTTGCTTCCATCCGCTAAGTGAGAGTTTATGAACTTTCTTTGGGAGCAGTGGGGTCCTTTTTTATTCCTGCAGAATGCCGTTTATGTTTATGAACTGAACTGCACTGCACCTCTGTGTGTGTGTGTGTGTACGTGTGTGTGTGTGTGTGTGTGCATCTGTCTGTGTCTGCAAGTGTGTTTGATCCCTACAACATCATGCATCCCTCTGCATCGGTAGAGTAACGGAATGCATGAATGTCTATGATGTCACAGAAGACTGCTGCACAGCACTCTACATTAACCCTTTGAAGAAGGGTATGCTTCTAGAACGTTTTTTCTCAAAATTCTACAGTTGGTCAGTGTTCTAGAACTCCACTGCCGTCAGTTACCCGCAGTCGTGATTGTTACATCCACATCCGCATGTTCAATTAAGAACATTCTGATCACATATTTGTGACCCCACACCTTAAAGGGGTAATGCCACAGATTTGATAGGGGCACCAGACAGTTAAGAGCCCTTCCTGCTCCTTAACAGGAGGAGCTTCTGGTTTGTAACAGTAGTCTCTGGTGCTGTATTACAGTACTGAATATCACCCGCCACAGTATCGTTTACCTGGCCTCTCCCCTTAATGAAGTTTTGGAAGGTTAATCAAATTGGGATGTCTATGGACTCATTGCTTGGGAGGCAGAACTTCCGAAGTTAGGAATATGGGGCTGAGTATCTGGTGAGTTTAAAGAATCTTTGGACAAGTACAGCGCAGTGCAGAAATGGACCATAAAGTGGGAGAGGTTCTGGTATGTGAGTGCAGACCTGGGTCAATTACGTGATTGTTTTGGATTCAAATCCTTTTCTATGCTTTACTGAGCTTGTCTGGGGTATTAGAACCTATGACATACACATATGAAGCATGATGTACAAACTCTGCCTTTGGAATCCCTATCGGTTTATACTTTTGGGATAATTTAATTTGTTCCAATACATTTTGAAATAATGTATAATAATTTGAAAAATATTTGAATCCAAAACAATCACATAATTGACCCTGGTCTGCTCTGGATTATTCTATAGCTTCTCCCAGATCCCCAGGGAGCGCTGTCAAAATGGCTGACTCAACCAGGCCGGCATTACTCATTCATATTTACAGAGGGGGGGTCCGTGCTTGGAAACGGGCCTGCCGTTGCTAGGAGGGGCTTGTGGCACTTTTTAATTAAAGCAGGTCCCGGAGTTCTGATCGACTGGGAGAAAAACGAGCGAGGAACTCCATCCGCCCGTCCGAGGTGGGGGGGGGGGGTTAGCGGGTTAGCGGCCGGCTGTGATTTATGTGCTAGCGGGGGCCTTCATACTCTTAACCTCGGGGGTGGGGGGGCTGGACTCATTTGATTAAGGGGACAGGGTCTCTCTTTCAGAAGCACTTGTCGTGATTTGTTACAATAAAAAAAAAAAAAAAAGCTTTCCATCAGCCAGGAGTCGGAGCGACGCGGAATTCCGGAACACCCCCCTGGAAGGACGGATTTTTCCCGAGTGCCGCGGCCGGCTCCGGAATTAGCGGTGGACAAAAGAATAACAAGGGTTTCCTGCTTCCCGTTTTCATTACACCCTTTTTTATGCTAATATGTTCCTTCCCAGCTTTCTGAGCTAATCCTTCAGCAGCCCTGCTTTGAAGAATTTCTGTTTTTTTTTAGTTTTCTAATTATTGTTACCGTTTCAATTCAAGGAGGAGGTCGGGCCTCAGGAAAGGCTCGTCATTTCTAAAGTACGAGTGTTTTCTGTCCTGTTCACTTCTTATTCTTTATTGGAAGTTGCATTAGCGTAAAAAAAAACCCCATTGCAACTTACTGTTGTTAAACTCGATTTCCAAGGCAGCAGAAACTCTCCATCCCAAACAAAGGAGGCTGCAGGCCAACAGGGAGAAGCGGTGTGTCTTGAGGGTGATTTTGTGGAAGGTACGAGTGATATTCGGGGGTGGAGGTGTGTGATGGGTGAACATTCTCTCCATTCTCTCCATTGCTCTCCCCCCCCCCCCCCCCCCCCCCCCATCCGGTAACTGCATAGGGGTGTCAGATTTATCGGAGTGGTTGTTGACTCATACATCACTCCTGTACAGATATATCATTACGCTCAAGCTGACTGGATTTAATTTTCGTACTCCTAAAAAAAAAAACTCTAAAAGCTCTCTCTGTCTTCCTCTCTCTTCCTCTCGCTCTCTTACGGTCATGTCTGTCTTTCCAACACTCAGTGAATACAAACTTTCTTATCCTCTGGGACAGTCCGTTTCTTGTTAAAACTCTAAAGGTACACCTGTTTAAAACAACGTCCTCATTGCAGAATATAAACTTGTTCTTGGTGCTTCTTGTTGTAGTTCCAATCCAGATATTAGATCAATTTCGGTAATGCCGATTTTTGATAAAGAATGTGTGATTTAAGTATTCACTCAATAACCAAAAAACATTGATTTGCCATCAGCAATCAATTTCTACCATACTGGAGGGTACGTGTGCAATATTTCCCATGGGGCCATGGTGCTCAGATGGGAGTTTCTGTCTCTCATTGGCCAGAAGAGCCACTTTTGTAAGATAAATACATACTTTATTGAACCCTGTGGGGTAATTTGTCCTCTGCATTTGGCCAATCCGAGTTACTTAGGAGCAATGGGCAGCCACAGTGCAGCACCCAGGGACCAACTGCAGTTGTGGGCCAGTGCCTTGGTCAAGAGCAACAGCAGGAGTGTTCTTAAGCTGTGTGGCTACAGTATCACTGATATTATTCATGCATATCTCTATATTTCTGTTGGTATGTCGCCTACTGTATCATAATTGTTTTTTGGCTGGTTAGTGTTCCCATCTGAGGAAGGGAGGGAGAGAGGGGGGGGGGGGCAGAGGGACAGTGAAATAGGATAAAATCCTTTTGTTGCACAAGGCTCAGTGGCGTAACTTCGAGAGAAAGAGAGGGAAAGAGAGATTGAGTGAGAGAGAAAAAGAGAAGGAGAAAGGGAGAGGGAGATGTACAGAGAGAGAAAGAGGGAGAGGGAGAGACGGACAGTGAGAGAAGCATAGAGGTAGAGGGAGAGAGAGGGAGATGAACAGGGAAAGAAAGAGAGGGAGAGACAGACAGTGAGAGAGGCATAGAGGTAGAGGGAGAGAGAGGGAGATGAACAGGGAGAGAAAGAGAGAGGGAGAGAGGGAGAGACGGACAGTGAGTGAGGCATAGAGGTAGAGGGAGAGGGAGGGAGATGAACAGGGAAAGAAAGAGAGGGAGAGAAGGAGACAGTGAGAGAGGCATAGAGGGAGAGAGAGAAAAGACGTTGGAGTGTGTGATTCCGGGAACCTGCTGGGGATGTGTTTCCTGCATAATCCCTGGGCTGTTCCAGAGGCTTTGCATATTCAGCAGGGTCTGGGATGATAGTGTGCTTTACAGCAAACTGTTTATAACCGTTTATAATGTCACGATAATGTGCTGTGTTGTTCACACTACTGTTTATGTGTTTCCATGGTTTCTGATTCTCCTGTTGGCATTCATACTACACATTCTGAATGGCTCTCATTCGCACACACACTGACACACCCACGCTGAGAGGCTGCCATGCAAGGCACCATCCAATTATGCTGTCCAGCTATTGGGGGTCAGGTGTCTTGCTCAGGGACACACCCTGGGCGGGGGAACGTTCTTTACCTTATTCTCTTCCTCCCCTCTGTGTTTAAAGTAGAATCTGGGGTGAAGTGTTTAGTACGGGAGCGGTCTGGATGTTCCAGTCCAGCGCCTCCCTTACCCTCAGAGGAGCAGAGAGTGCTGGGACGGGGTGAGGAGAGTTCTCTCCCTTTTTTAGAAACACTTCCTCCCTGCCGTGAGTGACGTAGGGCAGGGGTTGCCCCAAAGTTTACCTGTGGCACTTAGACATGGAGAGAGCTCACCTGGAAGGGATTTGAGACTGTGAGTCATCTCATCTTCTGGGCAACACTGCTCCTTCTCTTTAACCACCCAGACACACACACACACACACACACACACACACAGTCCTTCATACAGTTTGTACACACAGAGGTTATCTCTGTGACACACACACACACATACAGATGCACAAATGCTCCTACTTTCCATTCCCACAGATCTACACACACACACACACACACACACACACACACAAACACTCATAATCACACTTGCAGTAAATTGACACACAGGTGCTCAGGGCTGGCTGGATGTTGTGAAATTAATTTTTGATAGATTGCTAAGTGCCAAGTCATAAAGTGCATCTGCGCTCACTCAGGAAGCTTCCTCTCGCTCTCCTGTCCTCTCCCTCTCTCTCCCTCCTCTCCCGTCCTCTCTCTCTCCCTATCTCTCCCTCTCCTCCCTCTCTCCTCTCCCTCTCTCTCCCTCCTCGCCTGTCCTCTCTCTCCATCTCTCTCTCTCTCCCTATCGCTCCCTCTCCCTCTCTCGTGTCCACTCCCCTCCTCTCCCTCTCTTTCTTCTCCTCTCCGTCTCTCTCCTTCCTCTCCCGTCCTCTCTCTATCCCTCTCTCTCTGCAGTCGTAATAGCTGGGGCCCTGCTCCAGTACAGAGGGAGGGGGCTGGGGAGCGAGCCTCAGATCATGGCTGGGTGGAGGGGTGAGGGAGACATGGTCTATGGTGGTAGGGATATGATTGGCTGAAGGGCTTAGTTGTAGGGACATGATTGGTTTAAGGGTTTATGGTTGTCAGGGACATGATTGGCTGAAGGGCTTAGTTGTAAGGACATGATTGGTTGAAGGGTTTATGGTTGTCAGGGGCATGATTGGCTGAAGGGGTTAGTTGTATGCACATGATTGGTTGAAAGGGTTATGGTTGTCAGGGATGTGATTGGCTGAAGGGGTTTGTTGTAGGGACATGATTGGTTTAAGGGTTTATGGTTGTCAGGGACATGATTGGCTGAAGGGGTTCATTGTAAGGACATGATTGGCTGAAGGGATTAGGCACAGCAGTCCCTGTAGGTATTCAGGCACTGGAACTCAGTTGTGGGTCTCCTCTTCAGAAGTGGAATATATCATCAATATATTACGATGTTCAAATCACATAAATTTTGTTTGTGTCATGCTTTTTACAGAGGACTGTCACAGAGACACTTTACAGAGTATCAGGAGCAAAAGTCAGCAAAACCAGGCCTGCACCTCCAGAAAATCAGCAAGTGCAGTAAAAACACATATTACTGCTCTTAGACATTGCCATGCTTTTTAAAAACAATACACTGCTGCACAAAACATATTCAACATGAACATTTTCCATCAGTCCATGTATTTACAGTTCATATTGCAGTTTATCCCATGTCCGCTAGGGTCCAGGGGGTTTGATAGAGGTAGGGACGGAGGGATGGAGTGAGGGATGGGGGGGAGGAGAGGAGTGTGAACTCTGGGTGACTCTGCTCTCTCTCCCTGAGAAGCTGCTGCAGTTAGTTTGATTTGTGGCGTTTCTGCTGTCACTCTTTCTGCGCTGATATAATGTGCAATCCGCACGTTCCACTCCAGGCAGAGCCACGGGCTAAACCAGTCCCGGGTTCGTCAGCCACAACCAGGCTCCATGTGCTCCCTGCTTCCCGCTCTACATTAGCTAGTCAGCCGCTAAATCTCTGCCCTCCGGAAACTTCAGTATTGCGCCTTTTTAAGTGACATATTGTTGGTGTCACGCGGAAGTCTTGTATTTAACGTGCTCCGCCGACTCTGTGCTGTAAATGTCACCTACTGTGCCTCCCGGTGCAAATCCCCGTGTGTCTGAAATGTCGTACTGCGTTGGCGAATCGGAAAAGCAACAGTGTGTTTTCAACGTGTGCTCTGTGTGACAGAAAGAACGTATAACAAGATGTTCAGCTGTTGCCATGGCATTTGTGTGGTGTAAAGAATATAAGTGGTAAGAATTTGAAGGACCTTAAATTTGGAGCTTTCCCAATGTTTCTGTTGGTTTTGTGTTCCCTTCTCTCACGTCTCACTGTCATTTAAAGAGTTAAAGTGGGATCCAGAATTATTGGTATCCCTGACTGACAATGCACGCAAAATAAACAATAATGATTACTGAGATTTTGGTTAGTTCCATTGAAACGTTAATAAAATACAGTATTTTCACATGTTCAGAATTTTGAGTTTTATCTCAGTAGTCATATTGTTTATTTTTGTGCATTGCCAGTAAAGGGTGCCAATAATTCTGGAGCCCACTGTATATAAATGCCTGTTTGACCTTTTGACTCTGACCCAGTGCTTATTCAGCTTGTTTTCAAATGTTGGAGTACCCTGCTGAAAAAAAACAGCTCAAGCTAGGTTTTGAAATGACTGGTAGCTGGTTGACCAGTTAGACCAGCTCCATACTCAACATGGTTTGACCAGCTCAAGCTATGTTTTAAAACAGCTGGTAGCTGTCATTTAAAGCTAGTCATAGCTGGATTTTTACACCAGGGTAACCTTTGGGTGCCACTGAATATTCTCTCAGTCTCAAAACTGCAGGCTTTCCTGTGTTTGTGCAGTGCATGATGGGAAGATAAAGCTCGATATTGGGGGTTTATGTCAGTTCAGCCACAGACGTGCTTTTGCTGAGCTGACTGTCTGTGCCGGTGGGAGTTCTCTAGCTTGGCTTTGAGTTTGCAAGAGCAAGAATTTACAAGCTGGATATTTGCGTGGTGGTCCAGCTGAGCTCAGCGCAACAGCCATTAACCTGAGGAAAACACACTTAAATACAGGATTAAGATCAGAGTGTGTGGTTTCAGTGTGTGTTACTAGTGTGTGCGTGTCTGTCTGTGCGTGTGGATGTGTACACAGTTTGTGTGTTTCATGTTTGTTATTGCTGGCTTCATTATTTTGGTCTATAGAACTCAGTAACAAATGTTCGGCAGTTCTAACCTACGGCGTTGTTGTATTTTACAACATTTTTCTTTTTTTATCTCATGTACAAAGTCACACTAACAGTCCTCTGTCTGTCTCAGTGAAAGTTAATGGGCAGAGCTATTTTAGAATGTAAAAAATGCTACCTGTGTGAAAAACTTTGTGTGAATTTTTGCCTCAGATTTCAGGAGGTGTGGAGTACTCCTTTTACAAAGGTCAGCTTTAGTTCTGCCCATTCCAGTTTTGCCAACGAAGAGATGGCAAGATCTCTTTTTGAAGAGGTATTTCGGAATGTTTTTTTCTTCTTCTTTTTTTTCTTGGTGAACTAAATAATCACTAGTAGTGATTTTTTCATGAGTATTTGAATGTTCCGTTAAGAACATTCTAATCACATATTTGTGATCTTGGACCTTAGATTCTTAGCCTTTAATCAAGTGGCAAAGGTGATTGACTCGGACCTGGAAGGTTGGTGGTTCAAGCCCCAGTGTAGCTACGTCAGGATCTTCACAGCTGTTGGGCCCTTGAGCAAGGCTCTTAACCCCACATTGCTCCAGGGGGATTGTCTCCTGCTTAGTCTAATCAACTGTACGTCACTCTGGATAAGAGCGTCTGCCAAATGCCCCCTGTGAGTTGCTTTGGATAAAAGTGTCAGTTAAATGGCTGTGATGTAATGTGTATTGTAAAGGGTTTAGGCTGTTGTCGGTGGACAAACGCAGACGCAGGATATCTTGATCTGCACGCGCGCTCCTTCCTTTCACCTCCTCGGAGAGGGAAGTCTGCCACGCTGCCCGGGGGGGTGGGTATCCCATCTGTCCCACTACGACACACTAAACCTTCCTCTGGCTCCGGCTCACGTTCCGTGGGAGAATGAGGGGAGGGGATAATCCGTTAGCCGTGGCAGGCCCTTACTGATTAGCAGAGGGGTCAAAGGTGGACGGGTCTGATTACAATCACGCGAATGATGTTATTGATTCAGCGTCATACAGTTACGCCAGCCTCTCACTGCTCACATTCACATTCAGTGCGATTTCCCTGGGGGGGGCTCATATCAGCTTATTCTCTGTAGGTATTTATTATAGGTCATAAAGAACGGTGTAAATCTTACTGGAATTACAGCTGGGCAGAATTTTGTGGGGTTTATATGAAAGGGTGAATAGAGCTGTAATGAGGGACACACATAATTACCATAATTACTATAATTGCTATAATTGAAATATGAGATCAAGCAAACATGAGGTTTAGCAAGAAAGACATTTATTTGCTGTAAAAAATTGCATGGCGGCAACTTGAGTTATCGGTGGTGATGTTGCGCTTAGGTTGTGCTTTTTTCGTGAAAGGAATAGAAGATTAAGAATCCCTCAGGAAGTCTGTGGTTTCCGTCCGAGTTCCTCCTGTCCTTGGGAGCCCTTGGAGATGCGCTCTCCCAGTGATGTCATTAAAAAAGCAGCATCGTTATTGCATTAAGGTTACATCACCGGAGCCGAACAGGTGCTCATTTCAGCGATGGCTGCTTTTCTGCTGCAGCTCGGCCTTAATGAGGTTTTGTGAGCTCCTGAAAGAGAATGACAAAGTGAACTACAAAAAGAACCAAAGAAACAGAGGAAAGTTGCAATCTGTTCTGTTCTTTTCTGCAGAACAAGGCCCATTGTTGGCCGAAACCTGCTCTGATATCAGGGAGGGTTTTGTTTATTGTGCAGCTCTGGGGCTGAAACCTATTTCTCGAGCTGTAGGAGGGACGGGTCGAGCCCACTGAAGGCGAAGAGGGTGTTGAGACCAGGTCTGACACAGGACTGATGCCGGGTGTTCTTCAGACCTCGCAGGACTGGATGTCCTGTTCTCCTCATGGTTGTTTCTGCTCTTAGCTGTGTTTTTGTGTGTTGATTAATGAAGGCCTGTGTCCTGACGTCTTAATTTGCAGTGTGTAGTATATTTGTGGAGTGTGTGTCTGTTTGTGTGTGTGCCTACGTGCTTGTGGGTATTTAGGGTTTTTTGGGGGGGTATTTTTGGCTCTTCCTGGAGTCTTGCTATGTCACCCCCAGTGGTAAAAAGGGAGATGTTCAACATGCTTCCAGCCTGTTAAATGAGAGAGGACTTAAAATGTGCTGAACATCAAGCAATGAGGACTCCTCACCAGGAAAACTTCTGGGGGACTGGCCCAAAATAAGGAGCGCTGGAGCACTCTGAGGGCAGAACACGCTCTAATGAAGGGGAGGGGGGGCTGACGTCTCCTCTTCAGAGTCAGAAGAGCCTGGCAGTGTACCCCCCCCCCCCCCCCCCCCCCCGATGGTTAATTGGCTGACATCGTTAGTTTCTCTAGTGTAGATGCAGAACTAAGCTCAGCCCCTGGTCCATAAATCATTTCCCACAATGCACTGTTTTCTCATTCTCTCTCACCCCTCCTCCTCTGACATCCCCCCTCTGCAATACAATACACCACTGAGATTAAAGACCCTAATAACAAGCAGCACCGCATGGTGCCCAACGTACAGTTACAACTTCACTGGCCTCCAACCGCAAGCATCAAACATTATTATGTATGCGGATTACGCAAGTGTAGAGAGAGAGGGAGAGAGCGGGAGAGAAAGAGAGAGGGAGAGAGAAGGAGGGAGAGGGAGAAAGCAAGCACTGTAGGGATGGGAGGCGGAGCGACTGAAGTATTAATCATGTTAATTGCATATGTATCGCTCTTTCAGCAGTTGTTGAACTATATTTGTTGCTAAGCGTTTGCTAGCTCAGGACCATTATACAGCAGGGCAGTTAGCCGTAGCAAAGGCACTCTGCGTTGTGTAGGATGGACCGGAACAGAGAGGTGGGGGGGGCGGGGGGGGTACTCGTCTGGACAACAAGGTCAGAAAAACCTCTGGCACACACAAACACACACACACACACACACACAAACACACACACACACACACAAAACCATCTGATCTTTGACAGATCACCCTCTGTCCTCTAGTGCAGCATATACTCCCCTTTGGTTCTGGCGGTGTCATATGACCATATTAAATCCATACAGTAAATACACATGTACTGTACACACTCACACCACACACACACACACACAGACACACACACATGTACACACAAAAGCATATGCGCACACACACACTCACACCACTCACACACACACACACACAAAAACATGCACACATACACACACACACAAACATATACGCGCACTCACACATACACACACAAGCACAAATGCACAGACACACACACACACACAATCACACATGCACAAACCACACACACACATCCACAAAAACACTCACATACACACACATGCACACACCACAAGCACACGCACATGCACACACACACACACACTCACAGACACACACACACACTCACAGACACACACACAAACACACACACACACACACACACTCACACACACACACACTCACTCACTCCAGGAGCTCTTGCTCAGCAGTCGGGGCGGATGCTGAACAGTGCTCAGGGCACTCAGGACCCTGCAGGGAACAGAGAGACTGACGTCGCCCCCTAGTGTTCCAGCAGGAGACAGGCCAGCTGTAGGTGCTGACATCATCCCTGCTGTTTTCGCCTGTGCTTCTCTCTCTCTCTCTTTTTCCCTTTCCCCATCTCTGTCCCTCGTTCTTCCCCATGCATTCTCCATATTTCCCTCTTTTCTTCTCTCTCTTCTCCTCTCTCTTTCCCTCTTTCTGACCTCCCCCCCAAATTCTGCAGCACCTCTCTCTTTCCTCCTCTCCTCTCTCCGTTCCCTGCTTCCTTACCTCCTCTGCCGCTCCCTTCCCAGATGCACAGGTCAGCTTTTGACAGGTTTTCCAGGCTCACTCCCGCTGAAGCTGTACTGATGTGGACGCTGTGGCAGAAGCAGAGTCTGAAGCCTTTCATCTTTAATTAATCTCCGCGGGGATTGTTTTACCGCTTCATTTACCAGATCTGCACGGCCGTTTCACCCAGAATCAATTCCGTCAATGCCCAGCCGTGTCCCACTCTCTTGGCCTAATTGCATGAGCAAACAGGAAAGATTCATTAAAATGAGAAAAATACACCTAAGATTTATATTAATTTATTATATTAATATATTATAAATACCTGACTGTGTCTATAAACTGCAGTGAGAATGGCAGAGGCTCAGTTTGCTGTCCAGATGGTGTAGCGGTATAGAGACTAATCCATATTGCATATGAAATGCATACAGCACATGCAGATACAGTGCCCCCTTCATGAGTTCCTCTATTATTGCATGGTTGGGACACTGAATGGTACATTGCCATTAGACAATGCTGATATTACACCTCAGTGAGATCTCCAGCTGTTGAATGAGGTGTGCTTTGTTAGGTTTGGAGTGAAAACTCAAACTCAGTAGTCTTTCAGGACACGACCCCGGGCGCGTGCCGCAGGGAAGCAGGTTTCTCCAGGCCAGCGCTGACGGCCAGATCTCTCCTGAAAGCCCGGCATCATCCGATCGCACGCACGTTAGTGGAGGGAGCGAGGTGTCGGATCTCTCCTGTGAAATCGATGGGAGGATCAGGTAGCGCCACGGCTAGCGTTAGCGCGTGCTGTAATTCCCACAGAACTGTTCGCATCAACCTCCCTCTTCTGGGTCAGGCCCTTATGGTACTGTTAGCTGACCCTTTTATGAAAAGCGACTTACAGTTAATTAGACTGAGCAGGGGCAAATCCCTCCTGGGTTAAGGGCCTTGCTCCAGGGGCCAACAGCTGTGTGGATGTTATCGTGGCTACACCAAGGCTTGAGCGCACCAACCTTCCGAGTCCCAGTCATGTATCTTAGCCACCAGATGATAGGCTGCCCCTGAAAACAGCCTATGACAGAGCCTATCAGATTGCAGGAAAAGGAGATGGATCATACTTTGTTGCAGTGTTTGCTGGACGGGATTGGCTCGATGGAACACCGATAGTCATTGTCATGGACAAGCCTTGTAACAAACTGTCAGGAGTTCTACATCTTGTTACTATAGAGACAATAGAACCCTGACTGTGTTCCGTAGTCTACGTTCTCTCTGCCTTTGTCCTGGGCGTGAGTGGCAGTGTGACCATGACAGCACCTGCCTTGCTGACAGCTGTAATTACCTGCTGTCAGTCTGGGTGTAAATCTGACCTCACACTCAGCAGTGCAGTACAGTAAACATACACATACATACATACACACATACACCACCACGGGGGGGGGGGGCTCTGTGTGTGGCTCTGTTCCCTCCCCTGGGCCCTGCAGCACAGCTTTCGGGTCCGTCTGTAATGTGCTGCGTTTCGGGCCGTACGTACTGTATGCAATCAGACCCCTCCCCTCCTCCTTGGCTTTCCGAGATTCTCACTTCCTGCACGTCGTCATGTTAGCTGTTGCCGTGGATATTTTCCCGCAGTGTGTGACATATGTTACACGGCTCCCCGTGGCTGTTCTGTCATGGCGGGGCAGACAAATCGCTATGGTAAGGCACGGATGAGTCGGTCCCGGCGCGAAGAGAGGAGGTGTCCCGTGTGGAGATTGTTATAGTGTGTGTGTTTGTGTGTGTGTACTGTGCCTGTCTGTGAGTGTGTGTGCACATATGTATTTGTCTGTGTATGTCTGCCTGTGTTTGGATGTGTGTGTATGGAGATACTGTCAGTGAATGTGTGTGTTTGAGAGTGTATGTGTGTTTACGTGTCTTGTGCATGAGTGAATTTGTGTGCGTGTATTTATTTATTTGTGTGTGTGCTTGTGTGCGTCTGTATGTGTGTCTGTGCTGGAGAATTGGACAGAGGATTGTTTCGTGAGATTTGGGCAGGGGGAAGGTTCTGTGTGTCATTTGCTCGAGGACACCTGCAGATAAAATGCTGAAACACAATTTTTTGGCCAAGATATTAATCTCTGTGCCAGCTCCTCTAACCCTCCTCCCTCTCTCCCTCTCTCCCGCTCTCTCTCCCTCTCTGAATGTAAATAACGGAACAGAGATGTTTATTCTGTGGCAGCAGGAAGAGGTAGAGGCAGAGCAGGAAGTCCGGTGTTAATGGAGAGAGAGTTTGTCAGTGCCGTGTCTTTAACTCACATGCTCTCTACAGGGGAGGTGGGTCTCCAATCGCCTACACAGGTGGTGCAGCATCACTCTGGTGACTGGCCACTCGCTTTGGGGTGTGTGTGTGTGTGTGTGTGTGCGCATGCACAGTGTGTGTGTGTGTGTGTGTGAGTGTGTGGAAAAATGTATTTCTGTGTTTGCTTGTATCCTTGCATGTGTGCCTGTGTGTATGTGCGCATTTCAAATGTTCCCAATCCATGGGGCAGGCGATGCACCCCAACACCATGAAGCATCTACCAGACGCTTTCAATCTGGAATACTGTTATGTTTGCATATTTCCTTGTGCACCATATATTATAAGGGGCGACATGGCTCAGGCAGTAAGAGCAGTCGTCTCATTGGCTCAGGCAGTAAGAGCAGTCGTCTCATTGGCTCAGGCAGTAAGAGCAGTCGTCTCATTGGCTCAGGCAGTAAGAGCAGTCGTCTGGCAGTCGGAGGGTTGCCGGTTCGATCCCCCGCCGGGCTGTGTCGAAGTGTCCCTGAGCAAGACACCTAACCCCCAAATGCTCCTGACGAGCTGGTCGGCGCCTTGCATGGCAGCCAATCGCCGTCGGTGTGTGAGTGTGTGTACGAATGGGTGAATGAGAAGCATCAATTGTACAGCGCTTTGGATAAAGGCGCTATATAAATGCCAACCATTTACCATATTAGAATAATGGTTAACCTGGCTCGGCTCGCCATGTTGTTCACTGGTACTCTGCCGTTCACTTGCTTTTGACTGGATTATGTTTCATTGTTTGGAAGATGGTGAATTCTACCAACCAGTCATCCTGCATTTTGTGAATTGTGAATGGATGCACTTAAATTAACATGTGCATTGCCCCCCCCCCCTTTCATCTGAGCAGAGGATTCTGGGTAATTGCAGGTAATGGGTGAACGTGAGTAAATGGTCTGGAAGTATGAGCCTGTGTGTTCAATCCCCCATCACACGGCGGGTGGAAACTGAAATGAGTCAGAAGTTATTACAGACTCCCGTCGACACTGACCTTCTACCAAAGCTAGCCCACCCCCCACTCGCCCCCCGTTCATCTGTCACTCAGAGAAATCTAATTGGCTCACACCGTTTAATTTTTCTGTGATTTAATAGATTTTTCGGGCCGCTTGCTTGTCTCAGTAATAGGGCTCTGTCCCCGTGGGAGAGGCGGGCGTTGAGCATGGTGGGACACTCACGGCGGTGTCTGCTCTCCGCTGCGCTCTCGCTCTTGAGTGAGCGTAAGGTTAATCCCCCCCCCCCATTCGCTCTTTGGCTGCTCGACTCCTTCAAGGGTACTCCATCCTCTGCAGTCCTGCTCATTTCATTCTGCTGCCAGATTCCGCTTCCCCTTTTCCCCTCTCTGCTGCATCCCCTTCTCTTTACCTCTTTCAGGGAGCTTTTCTGCCTGTTTTCTGCCGAGTCGCTGAAATCCGACCCATCCCCCCCTCCATCTCGCGCTCCTGGCTCCTGGATTCCCACTGGCTGTCCCTGAACAGTTATTCTAACATCAGCAATATGCCTTCCTGCTCTCCATCCTGTTTTCACCTCTTACCACCCACCCCACAATCCTCTGCTGCATTCACCTCTTATCACCCACCCCACAGTCCTGTGCTGCATTCACCTCTGACTCCACATCCCACAATCCTGTGCTGCATTCACCTCTGACTCCACATCCCACAATCCTCTGCTGCATTCACCTCTGACTCCACATCCCACAATCCTGTGCTGCATTCACCTCTGACTCCACATCCCACAATCCTCTGCTGCATTCACCTCTGACTCCACATCCCACAATCCTCTGCTGCATTCACCTCTGGCATTCAGTCCCTGACTACCCATCCTGCATTCACCTCTGGCTCCACATCCCAGAATCCTCTGCTGCCCATCCTGCATTTATTTCTGATTGCCCCACCCCAGACTCCCAAATCTGCAAGAAACATTTCAGAAGAAAAAAATTATGTGTTGCTTTGCGCATCTTGGACAGTTTGGAAGAAAATTCTTTTGGGATTCTACTGGCGTGTTTTCAGATTATTACCACATCTGAAGGGTTAACATATGTCATATACAGTATGTATTTGACACAGGTCTTATACAAACATAATAAGAATATTTGAATAGAAGAGATTGTGGTACTCTTGAATCTTATCAACCCTGGGTTCCGCTTTTAACAGTGCAATGTATAGTAAGTACTCTGTACATCAAATCAGTTTCCGAAGTGCTTTTATGGCACTACACTTTAGTGTATATGGAGACATTAACCTGTGACACCTCCTCTTTATTCACAGAGAGCATATCACCGTAGCAGGCTCGCCATCGCAAATAACGTATTGGCAGGCTGTGCTTTCAGGTGCAAGGTAGACAGAGGGGTACTGCCTAATTTCTTTTTTGATTAGATTTTTGATTAGATTTTCTTTCTGTTTGGAAAGTCTGAGTCTGTGCAGCAGAATATATACAGCACATCGGAATTTGTTTAATTTGGTTTAAACAGATTAATGTGCATTGACGGAGAAACATTTGAGCCTGTCCAATTGCCTTCAAAGAGGATATTAGATCTATTGATTAGCTCTTTGAAAACATTGATTTTTTTCATTGATTTGCCATAAACTGTTAGCTGAGAAAAAATATTCAA
>NC_083770.1:40150941-40158441 GCF_963514075.1 Conger conger
TGTCATTTAGAATCTTTAGGGGATTAGGGTTGGGTCTACCCAGAATGCACTGCGATACCCACTGCAGATCTCATGAATATTCACCGAGATAATCACTGGTGCCTTGCTGTGCTGATCTGGTGGTGAAAATAGGGCATTTGTCACCCTGAATCTCCAAAAACTGTGCGGGGCCACTGATTCTCCAGACCGACCAGATACTCTGCCCTGTGTTCCAGCCAGTCGAAGCTCTGTGTGCCCACCATGAAGCTGAAGCATTTCAATTTGATGAATCTTCTGAAAATGGCTCCATTATGGGCTTCATTATTGTTTGAATGGCCCTTCAGACTGCAGTTGAAAACCCCTACAGTTGCTGCTGGAACCTACTGAAACCGAGAGGGTGGAAGGAGTATCTGGTGTGTATGAAGAATCTGGGTTATTACTGTATTGTGCTGTACCCTTCGACGACATTATAAGCATTCTTACATTACGTTATTGCACTCCACCCCATGTTCACATTATGAGTGACTTGGTTGATGGGTCACTGGGTGTATGAGGATGAGGGAGCGGTTGTTTCCTCGTTGTGATCTTGTGCCGCTACAGATTTGAAGAACGTCAATATACAATGTAACATTCATGATATAAAGTATTAGCAAGATATGAATAACAAGCAATTAATAACAAGATATTGAACTTGGCAACGGTCATTGCACAATAAGCATCATTTTTAAGGCGCTTGTCCTGTACGCTTTTTTTAAAACTTAAAACACGGTTGCATTGTAGCATCATCACAAGCTGTTGCTCAATTTTTTCACACCGATACTCGGCCGGAAAACTTGTTTACAACAAGGTATCATATCGGTTGGACAAATTATGAAACCCAAGATTCTGATTGGCTGTTGAGAGGCGATGTCAGCAGAAAGTTAAGCCATGGGCAACGACCTTCAGCCAACTTTCGCCCTTCAGTTGCGCAGTTGCTGTTGCTGGCCATCGCTCAGCTTCACGGAAAATGAATTGACCAAATCGCTCATAGTGTGAACATGAGGTTACAGTTCTGTACTGTAGTGCACTGGAACCCTGCTTCTTACCTGTAGGTAAGAAGCAGGGAGGATGGAAGGAACACCAGAGCAGAGTATCTGGTGTGTCTGTAGAATCTGTGGCAAGTGGGCGTTCAGTGCTCTGGCATCAGTGAGAGAAGGTGAGACAGAGGGAGGGAAGGAGGGTGAGGAGAGGAGAGGAGAGGAGAGCAGTATCTGAGAAAAGGACAGATGGAAAGAGAAGTACCACAGGGTTTTCAGATGACCAAATTCTTCAGTGATAAATTGTAAAGAGATCTACAGAGGTCTGTAAATGTTTCAACAGTGGGGCATAGTCTCTGGATGTAACACGTAAATGTTACACTCTGCTTGGGCAAACGGTACTGTAGTTTATACGGCAAGCTTACTGTATTAAGCTCCGGTGCTATGAGATTGGACTGTTGAAATGGAGCCAGAGAGAGTGTTGAGGGGGGGGGGGGTGTTGGGGGGGGAGCAGACTCTGCCGCAGGGACAGAGATGATTTCACACAAAGCGGGGCTCTGGCTCCGGCTCCGCTGACAGACTGCGCTCCCTAATTTGTCTTCGTCTCCCACCAACCGAACGGGGGGGGGGTTTAATATGGGAGGATGGGGACAGGGGACCCAGCGCTCTAAAAACAGCTCTTTTATTTAAACCGAATCAATTAGCGCACCGGTACGTGACTGCGGCTGTGATGTCACCGTGATGTCACTGGTGGGGAGCGACAGCACGGTGTCCTGTCGTGTAGTCGCTGCCCCGGCACTGGCCACTAGGAGGCGCTGAGCATCCGTTAACCGTTCTGCGCATTAAGTCGTTTTCCAGATGAGGTTGTGATTCCGTCCCAGCGCTGGGAATACAGCTGTATCAGTGAAGCAGTGAAGCAGTGAAGCAGTGAAGCACTGTTAGAGTTTCTGTTGAGCTGCACACAGCAGAGGTGTGAAACGGTGATCAGACCACTGTCTGAATATGGGATGCTCGCTGTGTGGGTGTGTGCGTGTGCGTGTGTGCGTGTGTGTATGTATGTGTGCGTGTGTGCGTGTGCGCGTGGGTGTGTGTATGTGTATGTGTATATGTGTGTGTGTGTGTGTGTGTGTGTATGAGTGATGTGTGTATGTGTGTGTTTGTGTGTCTGCACTGGATTTTGAGCTTAATTATTTCATTCGCTCAGTTACATCTTGATCTGACATTTGTATAACTACCAGGGGTTTTCTCTCTACTGGGGACTTTTAGCTTGTGCGCTATTTGGGGGTTCAGGCCTGGCTTTTGACAGTCTTCTGTAAAAGTAGCACAGTGATACTCACATTTGTCTTGGCCCCTCAGCCATGTAAATGATAAAAAGTTATGTAAAAATCCTCATCTTAGAAAATAATTTGACAGTGAAAACGGGTCTGG
The DNA here is from genome assembly GCF_963514075.1 of Conger conger. Lineage (NCBI taxonomy): Eukaryota > Metazoa > Chordata > Actinopteri > Anguilliformes > Congridae > Conger > Conger conger. The sequence continues at coordinate 40,153,365 of NC_083770.1, forward strand.
TGCCTTTTATGTCAGAAAGTTGATGTCTATTTCTCTTGGCTGGGGAGTCTTAGTCTTGCTTAGTGGAGTAATCATAACTTTTGTTGTTACACAGGGGCAGAAGCTGGCTTATCCTTTTCTCAACTTGCATGCATTCCTTATTTTTATAGCCATGAAAACATTGCAAATTAAGCCTGACAGATATGGCCCTGAAAAAGAGCCTTCATATCCAGTTATTATGCCGCTAGTGGAGAACGGTAAGGGTTTCTGTCTGGGAAATGTATCGCTGCACTCGGGATTGCATGTCCTCTCATTAAAAATGTACCGCAGTCACAAACGGTTTTTCTGCTTTAAGGATTGGAGCTGCAGCACTGCTTTAGTTTCCATGGGGATCTCAATCAGCTTGCTGTTGTCTCCCAGTTCTGAAACATTGCACAATTAAAGTGTTTTCAAGGTGCAAAGACTATGAGAGCCGTCTCTTGTATTTCATCTTGGGCAGCCTGTAGCCTAGCGGCTAAGGTACATGACTGGGACCCGGAAGGTTGGTGATTCAAGCCCCAGTGTAGCCTCAATAAGATCAGTGCAGCTGTTAGGCCCTTGAGCAAGGCCCTTAACCCCACATTGCTCCAGGGGGAGAGCTTCCCCTGCTTAGTCTAATCAGCTGAGTAAGTAAGTCACCTTGGATAAATTATTATTATTATTTCTTCTTTGCGTGTTGCTAAGCTCCTAACTACTGCCAAAGACCAGCCCTTTATCTGTCAATATTTCTCAGTCTTCATGTTCATGACTTTCAGATTCTAACTGTTTATGCTGATTATAAATACAGTATCTGCAGCTCATAAGAGCTGGAAGCCAAGAGCTGTTGTTTTTATATTTGTGTTCAATACTCCTTGTTCCATTATCACATTAATTTAGGACCACCAGCGTGTTGGAAGGCTGTAAATGAGTCTTCTCGTCAGATGCTAATTCTCTGGTGTCTGAGCTCCAGTGGTATGCACTTTGGGTTCATAATAGATTCAGTAGACTCTACTTTAGCTTGGTTTAGTTTAATTTTGAGGCTTCCGTTTCAATTGACTTCTTCTCTTGAAACATTTTCGGGAATTTAAGAAATGAAAAGGCACCTGTCTGCAAAGACACTTACAGTGTCATACGGGGACCAGGAAGGACAACTGGCCTGCGATGGAGATTCACAAATTAGTTCTACCTCCTGGCTGATGAGTTGTGCTAATTGGAGTTCTGGAGAGGACTTTTACTTTCAGAACCTGGATTTTCCACCTCTGCAACTGGCCCACATTATGGTGGTGTGGTGGTCGCTCAATGCCACTTTTAGGGTGTGGAAGGGAAAGGCGTTAATGCACTCCCCAGTAAATTGAATATCAGAATGTTGTGTGAAATTATTTACTCAAGTTTAGCAGTGCACATGCCGTCTATTGGTAGTGAAAGGATGGGGTGAAAAGAACCAGCAGCACAGAGTGCATGGTCAGTGTTTGAGCTCATACTGTACACAATGATAGCATTACATCTCTTTTGTATTTTTGTGATTGTTATGATCAGACTGTAGGAACTGGTCAATCAATATTAGCTCCTTTACTGTGCAATGCCCTCTTGCCCCGATTCCACAACAGAACACGATGGAACCAGGCTAGTTTTGCATCCATGTGCAAACATTTAACAATCAATGTTTGTTTAAAAGTACAACTGTGAAACAAAATTTATTTTATACATTTATAATGTATAAAATAAAAACACTTGTAGTGGTCTCTACAGTTGGCTCAGTTTTCTTTATGGCTGTATTAATCTTCTTGGTCTAGTGCTCTTCTGCTAAGCTCGCTGACTTAACGCACACTTAACATTACGTCTCTCTGGTTGAGCGGTGGCTAAACGGCTGGATTTAAATCTAAATGCAAATGTAGATGTTGATTGAATCCGGACCGTCCTGGATCGAGCATTAAAGGGGACGGGGGGTGCAGTGCAGTGGGTCTGGGGTCTGGTCCAGTGAGGCTTGTCTGGTGCAGCGGTATTGGGCGGGTCCTCTGACGGTTTGGGTCAGAACTCCTTGTGGAGAGTCGACAGTGGAGGTAACTCTTTTGTTCTTCAAGGATTGGTCCCTGAAAGTACAGTATTGTTCTCTTTGGGTACAAATGAGTATGTTTTCCAAACAGAAAAAGGTACAAAAGGTGCTGTGTAGGGGTAAAATATTGTGTACTTATAGGGTATCGCCCCAGCGACAAGCATTTTTAGGCACTTTTCGTTACGTTATTTCTGTAGTCGTGTGTAGTACCAGCATCTGCCAGTTTTGTTCCGCGGAAGAAAAATCTGTTAGCATGCACAAAACCCCCAGCGCCCGCCACATACAGTATACGTCCCAGCCTTGTTATTTCACATTCAGGCCCTCAAGACCTTGGGACAGTGCATGCTGGGATCACTAACCGAAACGGGCTCTAGAGTCAGTTTGACATTTTATAAAGTTTAAAGCATTTATGAGGCAATTATGCAAAAGCACTGTTCAGGAATCAGATCACACATACCGTCGTGGAAGTGGTGGCTTGTTTGTAGCTTGTTTCTGTCTGTGGGCATTGGGGAAACTTTAGCTCTCCTGGCTGACCGGAGGAGTGGTATAAATAGGAGTATCCGTGCTACAGTGTTCTGAACTGACAAAACTTTCCAAAATGGAGAACATTCTTGTGTTAGTCTTCTGGACAGGGCTATAATTTAAATGCAGTGGTAAAAATCTTGGTTATTGGACAGAAAATAATCTATTGCAAGCGTGAGGTATTAGCATGGTTTTGGATGGTTCACAATTTAACATTGGATGGTTCCATTTTAAATACTTTATGTAATATATTTAATATTTTTGAATGTTTCTTTATTTAATATATTTAATATTTTGGAATGTTTTTTTTCCTCAAGTCTCAGTTCTAGAACTCCACTACTTTCAACATTCACCAGTAGTGATTGTTACATCAGCATTAGAATGTTCTGTTCACAACATTCTCATCACATATTCACGATCTCACACTTAAGGGTTAAACCTTTAGACACCAGTAAACTTAGTGGAGTCCATGGAATATTTGTTTTCAAATATCCAGAACAGAACATCAATATTCAAAATGAAATGTTCAATGAAACTAAGTTGCTTCTCCCATGTGATTTGGTTAATAATTCATTTCTGAGCGCAGTAAAATGTCCAGTGTTAATTCAACTCTCACGTACGTACGTATGGTCCTACTCTGGATGAGAGCAGGATTATATGTACTTGGTGTAATTGATTTAACACTGTAAGTGTGTTAATAGATTCCTCTGCTGTGTACACACACTAAATTTCCCCTCAGCGGTGAAAGTGTATCGGACACGTAGCTGCTCGTCACCCTGGAATAGAGTGGACAGGTGGGAACAGGTGTCCAGGTGGGAACAGGCTGGATTTTTGTGCATTCTCTCTTCTTTTTTTTATGCTCCATTTATTCCAGAAACGCTCCGTCGACCGTGTGCTATTTCCCGCTCGCCGTTATTTATCTCCTGCACGTTCGCCAGTTTTCTTGCCCCTCCCTCTGTTTTCCTTTCCCTCTTTCCCCTCCCTCTGTTTATTTTTCTCTGTTTTAATGAAGGGGGGGATTCAGCAGGTGGTCACAGGTGGTGTGGCTGGGCGTTTTTATTTGGTTTTGACGGACAGGCTCTGGTCCTCTCCAGCGCAGGTTCAGTCCGGTTTTATGTGATGATGGACCTCTGGTGGCTGCAGGCTGTGACCCTGGTGTCAGTTTATCTCTGATACACCCAAAAACAACATTGTTCCCTGCCGGTGTGCCACGATCAAAATCCAACCCCCCCGATTACAAAGCTACCGCAGGGAAAAAAACATTAACGCATGCGACTCTGTGTGTGTGTGTGTGTGTGTGTGAGTGAGTGAGGCTTCTTGTATGTGTGTGTCTGCATGCAAATGACTCATCCTGCATGAGTCTATGTGCACACGTGTGTGTGTGTGTGTGTGAGAGAGAGAGAGAGAGAGAGACTTCTTGTGTGTGTGTGTGTGTGTGTGTCTGCGTGTGAGTGACTCCTCGTGCGTAGGTGTGTGTTTGTAGTCCTGTGTTCAGGGATGTGGTATCCATAACGACCACACCCCTACCACCTCTGCTATTTATTCTGATGTTTAACAAAATTCCCACTTATAAGGAATGTGACAATCACACACAATGACCAATCATAGCCCAGTACAGTACTATCATAAAGTAGCTATCTCTGCCTTACAGGGTCTTTATAAAGAATAAATATGAGCGCATATGCTAAAATACGAGGATTTAATCTAATTAAAATTTTGCATTATCTGCTCTGCTCTGCCTGATAAATGTCAAAAGATCATTTTAGTGTTAAGGAAATTGCTTTGCCTCGAAAATACTGTTGTATGATTACTATTTTCAGGGTGTACTTTATGACAGTATAATTATAATAATGACAGTTTATGGCAGAGTAGTTTGCACAGTATGTCGGATACAGGGCATATCCCATACAAGTACATTATAGACAGTATATTGGGGACACGCCATATCACATAGAGCATAGGCCTATATTTAAAATATGATGTGTGGGTGTGTGCGTGTGCGTGCACGTTAAATTGACATTTTAATGCTGTAAAGCGTGTGGCCATTTTTCTGCTATAGATCCCCTTGGCGTCATCCTTCCAAAAACAAATCCTTGGATAAAACAATCCAGGGAACCCCGTGGGGGAGGATACCGCGAATTAACCGGCATTAGCGGCACTCCCGTCCCCCGCGTCCCCTTTCTGTTCGTCAAGAGCGAACGCACACACCAGCGCAAGGTTAATCGCCAGGTAATGCAAGAGCGTCTCGCTCTGTGTAATCAATGCGTTGTCAGCTTCCCCTCGAGTGTATCCTGGTTTATCTGGTTATCTATTAGCCTTTCGTCCAGACTGAAGCCGCGAGCCACTCTCCCTCGGGCTATAGCAGGCGGATCTGCCAGTGTGCGCAAAATCGGGATAAAGACCCGGGACTAATATTTAAAATACTCAAATATTTTAACCGTCCAAATTCGTTACAAAATTAAGAAATCTTACAGGATATCAACAAGACAAAAACTAAAAGATAAT